>NC_051413.1:3872402-3872887 GCF_015228065.2 Penaeus monodon
TAGCATCAACCCAAATAGATGTTAATGTTATCTCTCAGTCTGACTTTCTCGCCACAGAACAAGATAAATAAGACCACTTAAGGAGGGATTTCTGTGACAGCCTCCTCGCTCTCCGTCTTCCCACAGATGTTTTGTTTGCTGTGTGTTTGCTATTAATGCTATTTGTTTGCTATTATTGTTATTTTGTTTGTTGTTTGTTTGCTATATTGCTAATTTGTTCGATGTTTGTTTGATATTTTTTGTTATTTTGTTTGCTATTATTGCTATTTTGCTTGTTGTTTGTTTGCTATTATTCCTATTTTGCTATTTGTTTGCTATTATTGGTATTTTGTTTGCTATTTGCTATATTTCCAGCCCGTGTCTTTGTCCTTCATTCTTCTTCTTGTTCGTCTTCTGTTTTCTTTTCTTTTCATTTTTCTTCACTATTCCCTATTCTTTTTCCCCTTCTTCCTTTGTTTCTTCTTTTCTCTTCTTTTTTTCTTGTG
>NC_051413.1:3874264-3874437 GCF_015228065.2 Penaeus monodon
TTCTTATAACAAATCGAGCTCAAGCTCAATTTTTTCATACATCCTGCGTCGTATTCATCTTCGTTTCCAAAAGGATAATTAAGAACCTTAATTAAAAAGTCTTGTGACTAAGATGAAGAAGCTAATCATAAACAGAGGAAAAATGGGCGTATTTTTTTCTCCTTTTTTCAATT
>NC_051413.1:3874851-3875036 GCF_015228065.2 Penaeus monodon
TCTCTTTCCTTCTTTTATTGGGTGAGGGATTTGTTCACACAAAAATAAATCAACACAGAGGCATATATGCAAATATTTATATATGGGCGTATACCAACCAACATATATATGTGACCGCATATAAAAAAATACATTCGAATGAACGCTTGCATTCATACACATACGACGAGGCATGCACACATATG
>NC_051413.1:3875113-3875300 GCF_015228065.2 Penaeus monodon
GAATGCACCCAAACAAACAGACAACGACACCACCTAATCACTACACATACAAGATCCCCCCATCCCCAGTTCCCCAGCTTAACACCCCCCCCCCCTCGAGCACCCTATCCCCCCGGCATCCCTAGAGAATAACACAGACCTACCAAAATAAAGGCATTAGACTATATAGCACAGATCCCCCTCCATG
>NC_051413.1:3875723-3875885 GCF_015228065.2 Penaeus monodon
ATCCGTGCGATCTCTCAGGATTTCCCTTGAGATGCTGATGAATTCTCCTGAAGCGTCTTGGAGGAAGATGAGCGAGCCTCTTCTTTTTTCTTCTTTTCCTTCTTATTCTTTTTCGTCTTCATTTTCGCTCTCATTTCGCCCTTCTCTATTGCTTACTTGTCA
>NC_051413.1:3876232-3876786 GCF_015228065.2 Penaeus monodon
TCTTACCTTATCCTTATCTTCTCTCTCCGCAATCTTTCTTTCTAAATACACTATACACTTTCTTTCTAAATACATCTTTCCTATCTTTTTCAAAGTTTGCTTCTATCTTATGTACTCCAGTTATTTCTTTATCTAATAATTCATTTCATTGACAGTAACCTGATGTGTCCCGCTATAAAATCTATGGTCTAGCAACCCATGTTTCATTTAAGTGGTTTTTTTTGTATCCTTGATTTTATACTCTTGTTGAATTTTGTTATCAACATATTCTTCTGTATTGTTAAGATAATCTATTAATTTTGAATACTAAATATATAAACTTTTAACATCAAGATATATTAATAAATATTCATATGCTCATACTTATCATTCTCTCTCCCTCTTCTAGATAGACATAATTCTCCCCTTATATTTATATAATGAGACGCGCACTCAAACATACGTCTTAATTTTGTCTTCCGATATTATACCCAGAGAGGCCATTAATCGCTTTTTCTCTTCCGTCCTATTTTATCGTTCATTCTAAGCTCATTTCCCTACACCCATCATTTCCG
>NC_051413.1:3877136-3877505 GCF_015228065.2 Penaeus monodon
CCCATAAAAATTCAGATATTAATGTATCTTTGATGAAGTTATCTATTTTATTGTGAATTTATTAATATTACGAATGAATGATTCATAACGATTATATTTATTTTATCAGTTGCATAACCGTCAGTCATCAAATTGATATATAAAGTTACGTAATAACTGCTTCGAGTACTTTGAGATCAAACTAAACCAGAGAGTCTGCCAGTCTTTTAGTCTTCAGAAATTCAGAAATTCAGATATTTAGTCCTTCAGAAGTTCAGAAATTCGGAAATACATTCCATCAGAAATTAAGTTCTTCAGAAATTCAGTCCTTTAGAAATTCAGAAATTCATTCCTAAAGAAATTCAAAAATTCAGAAATTCAGAAACTCAT
>NC_051413.1:3879429-3880082 GCF_015228065.2 Penaeus monodon
CCCGTATCAGAGTTCCTTAGAGGGATGCTCTGAAGGAGGTACTGATTTAGCTCTCGAGATGCCGTGGAGTGTTTGCTGGAGTGTGGACCAAGGAGCTCGTCGAAAACTTTCATTAAGGAAGCATCCTGTTTCTCTCGCTCTCTTACTCTCTCGGTTTCTCTCGGTTTTTATCGGTTTCTCTCGGTTTCTCTCGCTCTCTTATTCTCTCGGTTTTTATCGGTTTCTTTCGGTTTCTCTCGCTCTTACTCTCTCGGTTTCTCTCGGTTTTTATCGGTTTCTTTCGGTTTCTCTCGCTCTCTTATTCTCTCGGTTTTTATCGGTTTCTTTCGGTTTCTCTCGCTCTCTTATTCTCTCGGTTTCTCTCGGTTTTTATCGGTTTCTTTCGGCTTTTCTCGCTCTCTTACTCTCTCGGTTTCTCTCGGTTTTTATCGGTTTCTCTCGCTCTCTTACGTTCTACTTCTTTCGTTTTTTTTCGCTCTCTTACGTTCTACTTCTTTCGTTTTTTTTCGCTCTCTTACTTTCACTCCTTCATTTTTTTCTCTGTTTGTCTCGATTCCTCTCGCTCTCGTACCCTTTCGGTTTATCTCGTTTTTTCTGTTAATCTTACTACTTATCTGTCCCTTTGTCTCTTGGTGTCTCCCTGACTATCGCTC
>NC_051413.1:3880543-3880713 GCF_015228065.2 Penaeus monodon
CGGAATATAGAAATCCACAAGTTGTCTTCCATACGCCCTTACGAGCGGCGGCTTGACAGGGCTCACGCGAGCAGCCGCCTCGAGATTTCCCCCAGGATGCGAGGGTGATGGGGATGGGGGGGGGGGTCCTCCAAGAGATGCGACTCCGATGTGTTGAATTGTGGTGACGA
>NC_051413.1:3880819-3880907 GCF_015228065.2 Penaeus monodon
TGTTGATTCCCCCCATGAATCGGTCTTGCTGACTTGTTTTTTATGATTGTAATTCTTTGATTTGGTAGGAGGGGGAGATAGGGAATTA
>NC_051413.1:3881291-3881383 GCF_015228065.2 Penaeus monodon
TAAGAAGGGAAAGGCCATAAGTACATTTACTGAAGCCAATGCGCCGAGAAGCGTAAATTTTTATTATATCGTCTTTCACAGCCCCCCCCCCC
>NC_051413.1:3881796-3882076 GCF_015228065.2 Penaeus monodon
AAGTACGCCTCTTATGTGTGTTTCCTAAATGTGTCCCTTAAGTGTGTCTCTTAAGGGAACCTCTTAAGTGTGCCTCTTAAGTGCCCCTCTTAAGTGTATCTCTTGAGTGTCTCTTAAGTGTGTTTCTCTTAAGTGTATCTCAAGTGCGACTCTTAAGTGGCCCTCTTAATTACGGCTCGCCTGCCAGATCCACGGCATCAAGTGCCCCTCTTGGGAAAAGTCAAAAGTCTAGATTGCGCGAGGTTTCGATAATCGAATGATACACTCGAAATAATTCCAA
>NC_051413.1:3882155-3882266 GCF_015228065.2 Penaeus monodon
TCTGGGTTGATTATATTAGGCTTCGTTCGGTATCAAGTTCGTTTGATATCGAACGTCAGGCCAAGCAGGTGCGTTTAGTAATACGAATGCGATGAATTCTCTCTTGTGGTA
>NC_051413.1:3882948-3883095 GCF_015228065.2 Penaeus monodon
GACCTTCCGAAATAAAGTGCTTTGAACTAACGATCTTACAAAACAACAATGATAAAACAAAGACATTAGGAAGTATGAACAAAGAAAAACTGAAGGGTAATTATTCACAAAGTTTCATCCAGGCTTCAATTGCATCCCGAAAGTTTT
>NC_051413.1:3883707-3883802 GCF_015228065.2 Penaeus monodon
TTTCTCTCCCCATAATCCCCAAGTCAAGTATCGGGTCAGAGAGGCTGGAAGGTTAGGAGCCATCAAATATTTACCTTACATTGAACAAAGCGCTG
>NC_051413.1:3884324-3884507 GCF_015228065.2 Penaeus monodon
GGGTTGTGGCCGTGTCAACACCGCTGACACTCTTTGGCACTCTCCATCCCTCTGACAATCTCTGACACTCACTCCCCTGCTGGCACCCTATGGCACCCCGCCGGGACTCTCAGATGGCTGCCGGGATCTCGGATTCCTCGGTTATTTTTGCTTTCATTATCTATCATATCGACTTTTGATTAA
>NC_051413.1:3885422-3885559 GCF_015228065.2 Penaeus monodon
ATCCCTCCTCCCTTTCCTCTCGCCCTTGCGGCTGTGCTTGTGTGACTGCAAAATATTCACCTTCTTCTTTTCTCAGCAAGCAAATAGGCCAAGCACACACGCACGAGTTCAAGCGGGCGGGGATGTAGGAATGAAAA
>NC_051413.1:3885668-3885851 GCF_015228065.2 Penaeus monodon
ATTCATGCTGGTGTGTGTTTGGTTTCATGCGTTTGTTGTATCATTATAAATTAATTATATATTTGCTTTATTCAAATTAATTCTTTATTTACATTTTTCAAAGTCATACACTATACCAATTAATTTCCAAGTATTCACTATTTTATACTAACATTTCTATATGTATATGTATAAATGTTTGTA
>NC_051413.1:3885987-3886054 GCF_015228065.2 Penaeus monodon
CATGGGGCAATACACCTTTCTTTGGAATGAAAATACAAAGAAGGGAATACAATAAGGGGACAAATAT
>NC_051413.1:3887057-3887206 GCF_015228065.2 Penaeus monodon
CACACGCGTGGAAGTGCAGTGTCGGCGAGCGGCTCGCTCCGTCAGCGCCAGCGGGCACAAGCAATTTGTGGATCCCACCAATACGAATTACAACCGTGGGCGCGCTTTTGGTGGGACGAAATTGAGTTTGGTAATTTATGGGTCGTACC
>NC_051413.1:3887228-3887396 GCF_015228065.2 Penaeus monodon
GTCCTCTCTCGTCCCCTATTCTTAATTGGGATTCTCAAATTTTGTTCTCTTCTCCTTTTAATTAAATTAGGATTTTTCGTTTTTTCCCTTCGCCTCACCCCCCCCTCTCTCCTTTTTATGTTTAAGAAAAGTTGAAAATGTTTTCGTGTTCTATCATATATAAATATC
>NC_051413.1:3887442-3887524 GCF_015228065.2 Penaeus monodon
CACAAATCAATATACACAGAATCTCTCACACAACAAATGAACAGCACACACCTACATCACACTCAAATAGCACACCTCCGTG
>NC_051413.1:3887577-3887776 GCF_015228065.2 Penaeus monodon
GGGCAACATCTCGAATACACAGACGCGCAGAATATACAGCATCTCACAGCACCACATCTGTCTGCTTTCCACTGAACTGCAACGAGATCTCAGGAGCAGCTGGTCGAACGCTGTTGCATTTGCCACTTGGGTTAATCTCCATGCGGCCTGAGCCTCGAGTAGTCTGGACTGCCGGACCGGAGGGCGTCCGGTGCCCGCT
>NC_051413.1:3887793-3887885 GCF_015228065.2 Penaeus monodon
CTCCCCTTTTAAATGTGGTTATATGTTATGCTTTAGTATGTATGTTTTTTATATTTACCCAAATATATTTTTCTGGCACCACCCCTTTTAAT
>NC_051413.1:3888096-3888198 GCF_015228065.2 Penaeus monodon
AGAGAAGGGGAGAGACAGAAGGGGAAAAACGACACAGTCGGGGGGCTCCCTTTTTCCGCCCCCAGAGGACGGGGGAAAAAATGAAAAAGAGAATAGAGAGGG
>NC_051413.1:3888244-3888476 GCF_015228065.2 Penaeus monodon
TCCCTCCCCACCGCCAGAGGGAAGACTCATAGGCTGACACCGAGCCCGCGACGGCCATAGGGACAGCCGGAAAGAAGCCAAATGTACCTTCTGCTCCGGTGTCAGGAAGAGCTGACTCCTGACGGTAACTTGATAGCCGCTGACGCTCTCCTGACGCTGGACTTCTGCCTCGGCCTCGTGCATATGCTCTCGCTGATACTCGGGGAGGAGAAGGGGGGAGAGGGAGTGGGTG
>NC_051413.1:3890084-3890345 GCF_015228065.2 Penaeus monodon
ATAAACGCACACCGGAATAAATAGAACAAACATCAAGAAAATATTTGAAGAGGCATATATAGTGTCAGGTTTCCCCGGCAGAGGGAGAGGACTCAGTGTGCTTCCTAACCAAACTTAATTACACTTCAACTTTAACTGAATGAACTCGTACTCTGCTGAATAATGAATTCGCAAAAATATATACTTCCATATTCCCAGCAAATCATCATTTATTCCGCTATCATAATCAGAACTTTAAATATGATGTCATCATCCTCTCAC
>NC_051413.1:3890472-3890642 GCF_015228065.2 Penaeus monodon
GGTCGTTTATGTCGTTTATATTTTTAGTTGTTATACACATTATGAGGCAATAACTGGTAAATTGTATGCTGAAAATAATCTTATTCAAATGGTCCACCGGAGCAGTAGGCAGAAGATGAAATAATTTGATTTTTTCATAATTCTTTTTTGTTGTATTGTGTGCCTCAAAG
>NC_051413.1:3890771-3890955 GCF_015228065.2 Penaeus monodon
TTTTTTTTTTTTTTCAAATATTCCGTTTTCTTTATTTCTGTTTAGTCTATTTCCTTCGAAACAGACATCATATCAAAGGAAGGTAACAGCTTAATACTACCACCTTAGTTTTTTGTTCCATTCAGCACTAACAGGCGTAACTTAATTAAAAAACTGATGAGGTGACAGACTTTTAATCAATCTG
>NC_051413.1:3891186-3891368 GCF_015228065.2 Penaeus monodon
TATTCTCGCTCTGCAAATTCTGGATTTGCACAGCATTAAAAGCGTTTGCGAGCGTTTTGGGACGTGGTGTGCGCTAATGTGAGACGATATAAGGTTATTATATTGTTAATATCATTGTAGAGAAACGCATACATATACTGCTTACATTACTTTTAGGTAGCAGAGTTTACGTGGGAATGATT
>NC_051413.1:3892128-3892450 GCF_015228065.2 Penaeus monodon
ACATATCCACCTAAAACATCATTTCTTTCATGCTTCCCTCCTTCCTTCTCTCCTTCTCTCTACCCCTTCTCTCTATCTTTTTATTCCTCCACGAAGAGAGGAGAGATAGATGTCGCATCAGTTCACCAGCATCTCCTCACAAAGCCTCTGTCGATATTTAAATCACGGTTATCTTACGGCACCGTACCGAGCCGGATCATCTTTGCCGGATGATTAATGCAATATGTTAATAGGTAATGTGACGTAGATGGGTATAAAGAAGACAGTGAGATTGATATGCTATGAGTACGTATTCTTCGATATTTTCTATTGCTTTCAGTCG
>NC_051413.1:3892749-3892904 GCF_015228065.2 Penaeus monodon
ATACACACACCTTTCTCATTGGTTCGTGAGGCTTGGCCATTAGAAAGACAGTTGTTAGTCTTGCCTTAGTGCTTGGGGAGGTCATTGAAGCAGATATACAAGCACACACTCAACACGCACACGCACTCATCCACGTACCATGGGAAATATAATAC
>NC_051413.1:3893171-3893265 GCF_015228065.2 Penaeus monodon
GGGGCTGAACTGTTATGTGTATCTTTTTGTGACGCAGTGTGTGAATTTACTCATAGATGTAACCGTATATGTTAATTCATACAAACATCTGATT
>NC_051413.1:3893335-3893823 GCF_015228065.2 Penaeus monodon
TTTGTATTAGATTTCAAACAAACGATATATGATATACTCTTAGATGTTAATAACGATTCTGAATATAAATGATTTACATAATATCACTAGCATTATCTAAAACACAAGGAATACATTATGTAGACATTCTGATTAGCATTATACTCGTAAATAAAATATATAAGTTTTATGCAGTATCCATTTCATATAACTGTAAACCCCCTATGTTTCACTAAGACATATTATCCCCAAGATATATTTGCATATATTAGCATATATGACGGGACGCTTGAATATATGTACACTGCACGTCACACACAAAAGATACACATAACAGTACAGTCACTGTGTGCGTATCCACATATGTACGCGTCTTTGCGATTCCATACTCCGCTTAAAGACCCTTAGTGAGACAAGATTACTATAAACGTAAAACAAAACAAAACAAAACAAAAGTTCATTCATTAATAGATTCTGAGAAAATCCATATCGGTTTTTTGGTTAAAACA
>NC_051413.1:3893876-3894132 GCF_015228065.2 Penaeus monodon
CCCTCTCCCCTCCCAACTGCGAGGTTTATTTTATCTTAATATTCTGGCCAACACCACAGCCTCATTAGAGGAGGGATACGAGTCTATGGAATTCTTAAATCAAAATTTGCATATCTGTTGACTAACATATCTAAGTAGATCGAAACTTCTGCACAACACATAGGCCGTAGTTTGAAACTTCTAAATGTGAGGAGATGAATTCTGAATAAGCATAGACAGGTTGAGAAGTAGAGATAATTAGATAGCGTTCAAAATG
>NC_051413.1:3894475-3894669 GCF_015228065.2 Penaeus monodon
CCCCATTATTCTATTAAGTATTTGTTATCCTCTGGGGAAGGTTGGGAATTGGGGACTTTGGGGGGGGAGGGTAGAGATAGGGGGAAGAGGGGTAGAGACAGGGGGGAAGGGGGTAGAGATAGGGGAGGAGGGGGTAGAGATAGAGGGAGGAGGGGGAAGGAGGGGGGAATCTTGTATATGTATTGATAAGACGT
>NC_051413.1:3895245-3896690 GCF_015228065.2 Penaeus monodon
CAAACACTCAGAAAAAAGGTGCTAAATGAAACGAGAAAAGTCAGGGAAAAGAGACAATCAAAGAACAACAAACGAAAGGGACAAACAAAGGACATCAAACGAAAGGAGACAATCAAAGAGCAACAAGCTAAAGGAGACAAACAAAGAGCAACAAGCTAAAGGAGACAAACAAAGAGCAACAAACGAAAGGGGACAAACAAAGAACAACAAACGAAAGGGGACAAACAAAGAGCAACAAACGAAAGCAAACGTAAAGCACGGAGACAGCCTTCGATAACGGGGATCAGCAGAAGCAGCGTCAGATACTATATCATCAGCAGACATTTATGGATGATGCATAGATAAGGGAGCAGGGGGAGGGGGAGAACGGGGGAAGGACGAGGGGGAGAGGAGGGGAAGAAAGAGGGGAAGGACGAAGGGGAGAGGAGGGGAGAGAAGAGGGGAAGGACGAAGGGGAGAGGAGGGGGAGAAGAGGGGGAAGGACGAAGGGGAGAGGAGGGAGAGAAAGAGGGGAAGGACGAAGGGAGAGGAGGGGGAGAGAAGAGGGGAAGGACGAAGGGGAGAGGAGGGAGGGGAAGGACGAAGGGGAGAGGAGGGGGAGAAAGGGGGAAGGACGAAGGGGAGAGGAGGGGGAGAAAGGGGAAGGACGAAGGGGAGAGGAGGGAGAGAGAAGAGGGGAAGGACGAAGGGGAGAGGAGGGGGAGAGAGAAGAGGGGAAGGACGAAAAAGAGGAGAGAGGGGAGAAAAGAGGGGGGGGAAGGACGAAGGGGAGAGAAGAGGGGAAGAACGAAGGGGAGAGGAGGGGGAGAAAGGGGGGAAGGACGAAGGGGAGAGGAGGGAATGAGAGAAGAGGGGAAGAACGAAGGGGAGAGGACGGGAGAGAGAAGAGGGGAAGAGAAGAAAGATACGACGGGGGGGCTGAGAGGAGGAGAAGAGGGGAAGAACAGAAGGGGAGAGGAGGGAGAGAGAGAAGAGGGGAAGAACGAAAGGGGAGAGGATTGGAGAGAGAAAGAGGGGAAGCAGAAGGGAGAGGAGGGGATGAGAGAAGAGGGG
The DNA here is from genome assembly GCF_015228065.2 of Penaeus monodon. Lineage (NCBI taxonomy): Eukaryota > Metazoa > Arthropoda > Malacostraca > Decapoda > Penaeidae > Penaeus > Penaeus monodon. Next base: position 3,896,299 of record NC_051413.1, read on the forward strand.
AAGGAGAAGGGGAGAGGAGGGGAGAAGGGGAGAGGAGGGGGAGAGTGGGGTGTAGGAAGGAAGAGGAGTTGGGGAGAGAGAGAAGAGGAGACGGACGAAGGGGAGAGGAGGGTGAGTTGGGGAAGAACGGAGGAGAGGGAGTTAGGGGAGAAAGAGAAGAGAGGGAGAGGAGGGGAAGAAGGAGAGAGGGGAGGGGGTAAAGAGAGTTGAGGAGCGAGAGGAGGAACGGAGGAGGAAGAAGTCGGAGAGAGAGAGAATGAGGTAGTTGGAGAGAAAAAGAAAGATGGAGAAGTGATACAGGAGAAGAAAAAAAAGAACTTCGAGAGAGGGAAAATAGAGAGAAGGAGGGGAGGATAGGAAGCCAGGGGATAGGAAACAGTGGAGAGGAGGAT
>NC_051413.1:3896719-3896819 GCF_015228065.2 Penaeus monodon
GGATTCACCTCGCCCCGCATTACTTGAGGCGGCGAGTAATGTATTCGAGTTTCTCATGCTGTCGAGGATGATCTATTCATTAGGCTGTCATGCGCACTCA
>NC_051413.1:3897258-3897562 GCF_015228065.2 Penaeus monodon
GATTGATATTTGTCTTCCTTGGTGACTGGGATCGCTCGCCTTCGCCTGATGTTCAGTCTTTGAGGGTTTTAAGGATTAGGAAGGGAGGGAGATTAGGGAGATTAGGGAGATTAGGGAGATTAGGAAGATTAGGAAGATTAGGAAGGTAGGGAGATTAGGAAGATTAGGAAGGTAGGGAGATTAGGGAGATTAGGAAGATAGGAAGATTGGGAAAGTGGGAAGATTAGGAAAATTAGGAAAATTAGAAAAGTAGGAAGATTAGGAAGATTAGGAAGGTAGGTATTCGAGCTGTAGAAGTACATGA
>NC_051413.1:3897814-3898149 GCF_015228065.2 Penaeus monodon
TCGCCAACATGTTCCATAATTCCATGGGGAATATATGACAAAAGCTCCCTCCATATTTTTTCATTCTCAAAAAGAATACGGAAAATACAGAACTTTGAATAGGGTGTAATTACATTACATTTCACTTAGAGTTTTGCTTGAACATAATTGGAAATATCTTATTTTAACGTTGTTCTTTTTTTTTCATTATTTTATCACAACATGGTGGAGAGAATTGCCAAATTGAGCTTCCATCAAAAGCAGAAAATAAATGTAAATTGACATTGGTTTCATACTCTTAATTGGCAACTGTATTAAATTCATGCGGTATCTGAATCTACTTTTCGCTCTCTACC
>NC_051413.1:3898455-3899395 GCF_015228065.2 Penaeus monodon
GAGCCGACATCAAGAATGGAGGTTTCATAAGAACAAAACACACGTAGAATAAAGTGAGGTTGCAACACCTAAATATGCATATTAACGATGTGTCTCCGTAATATTTTGCAATTATATGGCTGGAACTTGGGCGATGAAATTTCCTCTTTCTTTTGTATAAACAGAAGCAGAGTAAAGATAGGAGAGAAGGAAAAAGGGGGAAAATGTTGGTAGGAAAAACGATATTGTTGGCAAATGAAAAAGAGAGATGATGGAAGGTTAAAGGAAATTTCAGAAGTTCAGGAAAAGGTCAGGGAAGGTTAAAACTGGACAGATAAAAGGTTAGACGGTGACACACACAACATACCTCATACAACATGCATCGTACGACATACTTTATACAACATACATTGTATGACATACTTTATACAACATACATTGTACGACATACTTTATACAACATACATTGTACGACATACCTCATACAACATACATTGTACGACATACCTCATACAACATACATCGTACAACATACCTCATACAACATACATCGTACGACATACCTCATAAACATACGTCGTACAACATACCTTATGCAACATACATCATACAACATACCTCATTAACATACATTGTACAACACACCTCACACAACATATCTCAAAGAGCATAAATCATACAACAAACATCATACATTACGTAACATACATCACACAACATAGATCATACAACATACTTTACTGATAATATAAGACTACATAGCACATTTCATCCTTTACTACCATGTAAAATAATTGTCAGTCGATTATCGAATTAAATATTAATTAATTACCCCACTCATTACCTTTTAATTTAAGTAATTATGAAAGAACCAAATAGCGAAAAATACAACGAGACGAGATATGCAGGTATCATTGTGCAAAATGTCAGCACAAAAGCGGTAATGATCAGCTGTTGCCAA
>NC_051413.1:3899700-3900807 GCF_015228065.2 Penaeus monodon
TAATTTAGGAGAAAAAAGAGAAGGTAAGTATTTTGGCGAAAGAGAGAGAGAGGAAAGAGGCAAACAGACACAAACGGAGAAAGAGAGAAAGGGATAGTAGGGGAGTAAGAGGGAGAGAAAAGCGTAGATTAAAAGGGCGAAGATAAATAAAGAGAAACATTAATAATAAAAATAAAAATAACAATCATGGAAACAAGAAAAACAAACAAACAAAACATTACACCAAAACACACACAAAAGAAAAAAAGAAAAAAAGTGAAGAAAAAGAACAGGCAGACTAAAGAAAAGGACAAATTAAAAACGAAAAAAAGAAGAAGAAACGAAAGAAGAAGCGAGAGGAAAAGAGCGTGCATGTGCCTGCAATGTTGCATTTCTCTTGCATTTGGCATTTGTTAGGATGCGCTGAAATACGGCAAATGATAATAAGAAAAGTGCAAGCGGAAAGAGGAAGTTGGAGGAAAGAATGAAAAGAGAAAGAGGGAAGAAGAGAGAATAAGACGGAAACGGGGGGAAGAAAGGGGATTCAAAAGGAGAAGAAAAATATGATGATGATGAAAATGATAAAAGAGGATGAGAAGGAGAAAATGGAAAGAAGAAAGAGACGATAGAAGAATATGATGATGATGATGAAAATGATGAAAGAGGATGAGAAGGAGAAAATGGAAAGAATAAAGAGACGATAGAAGAAAACGAAAAAGAGGAGAAAGGGGGGAAAAGATAGAGAAGAAATAGAGGTATGAGAGGATGAGAAGGAAGTTGGGAGCAAAGGAAGAAAAAGGAAGATATGACAGTGAAGAAGAAGAAGAGAGAAGAATGCATGGAAGGAGGAGAAAATAAAGAAGATGAAGAAAAGAAAAAAGGACGAAAGGGGAGATTATAAGAAATAATAATAATAAAAATTTCCGAATAAGAAGAGAAAGTAGAAGGAGGAGAAGAAAAGAGGAGGAATGTTAGATTAGAACAAGAGATAAATAGACAGAAAATAGAAAAATAAGAAAAACCTGAAAAAAAAGAAACGAAGAAACGAATAGAAAAAAACAAACCAATAAAAAAGAAAAAATAGAATAAGAGACAACAAATGAGGGCCGATAACGGAGGCTAGATGAA
>NC_051413.1:3900877-3901018 GCF_015228065.2 Penaeus monodon
TATAGGAGTCGAAGGATGCCTGGTGTTGACTCTCACAAACCCTGTTGAGAGTCTCTGTTGCTCTTCTATTGATCGGACGGTCTTGTTCGTCTTGCTCGGGAGTTAGTGCTTCCTGCAGACCCCCTTCCCTCCGCCCACGCG
>NC_051413.1:3902197-3902320 GCF_015228065.2 Penaeus monodon
TCATATATTCATACAGCCTAGATAGTTAAAGGTCACTCACTACTTAATTACCCCCGGGAATATCTGTATGAATTTTGTCGAGTGTATTTCAACTCAGACAGAATGACCAACACACCTTTTAAA
>NC_051413.1:3902382-3902648 GCF_015228065.2 Penaeus monodon
TTTGATAAGTTTGAGATAATATCTCTATTAGTATCTTAATGAAAAAGATATGATTTTCAGTATGACAAGTGGGATGAATGTTCAACAGAATGCGGTTTGAAATTGAAAAATAACTATTCAGAAGATATTGAATGTATGCTGCACATTTGATGAAACAATTGCAAATTAATTAGAGTTAAGGTTATAATAGACTGCTAGTTAAAGTGGAATTATTTAATTAGTGAACAGAATACTAAGAATATCTTTGAAATGTCATATATGGAGTT
>NC_051413.1:3902781-3902989 GCF_015228065.2 Penaeus monodon
AAAATAAAAATCATCCTTTTCTCTAGTTTCCTGTTGCAACAGTTCAACTTGCAATAAAGTTTACCCTGTTGCTCTCCCTTTCATATGTTGACAACAAACTGACAATCAAATGTTAAGTGTAATAAGATCACCTGTTGAAGAAATAGCGATTAGTAATACGGTGTCTTGCAAATACCAATCAGGCATTCTGTCTTTCCTCCTCTCTCTG
>NC_051413.1:3903188-3903387 GCF_015228065.2 Penaeus monodon
TGATAATAATCTTCCACATGCATTTGATGTTGCATATAAGGAAATGCAATCAAGTGTTATATAACGTTGCTTTTAGCACAATGAAATCTCTATATATAGACCGATGACACACACAAGGAAATGCAATTATTTTATATAATGTCATGTTGCATATAATGAAATGCTGTGAGTTTAATTGATCTTGCAGGTAAGGACATGA
>NC_051413.1:3903426-3903770 GCF_015228065.2 Penaeus monodon
AAGGGGTGGTGAATGAAATTATTTTTTTAAAGTAATTAATGTTTTGTATAAAGAAATGAGACGCATTTAGTGAAGTTTTGTTAATTATAATTATAATGTTTTCCTATTTTAGGGAAACATTATCTTTAGATGTTTTTGGTTTCCGTAAAAGACCGAAAAACGAGAAAAAAAAATGATTAAGAAAATAAAGAAGAAGAAGAAATAAGGAAATAAACAAAAAACTAAACAAAAAAAAATGCAGGAAATAAACAAAAATGAAAAAAATGAAGGAAATAAACAAACGACGAAAAGAGAAAGAAGAAAATCAACAAAGAAGAAGAAAAATGGTGTAAATGATAATAAAT
>NC_051413.1:3904028-3904582 GCF_015228065.2 Penaeus monodon
TCCATTTCCCTTTCCCCCTTCTCCCCTCTCCTCCCCCTCCTCCTTCCCCCTCCTCCTTCCCCATCCTCCTTCCCCCTCCTCCTTCCCCCTCCTCCTTCCCCCCCTCCTTCTTCCCCTCCTCCTCCCCATCCTCCTTCCCCCTCCCCCTTTCCCCATCCTCCTTCCCCATCCTCCTTCCCCTCCTCCTTCCCCTCCTCCTTCCCATCCTCCTTCCCCCCCCTCCTTCCCCTCTTCCTTTCCCCATCCTCCTTCCCCCTCCCCCTTTCCCCCCTCCTCCTTCCCCCTCCTCCTTTCCCCCCTCCTCCTTCCCCCTCCTCCTTCCCCATCCTCCTTCCCCCCCCTCCTTCCCCCTCCTCCTTCCCCCTCCTCCTTCCCCCTCCTCCTTCCCCCTCCTCCTTCCCCCTCCTCCTTCCCCCTCCTCCTTCCCCATCCCCCTTCCCCACCCTCCTTCCCCCTCCTCCTTCCCTCCTCCCTTTAACCCTAATTCCCCTCCTAAATCCTAGCAGTCATCCGCTACATCTTAGCGTAAACCCGCTAATTTACACACTAATAGC
>NC_051413.1:3905723-3905943 GCF_015228065.2 Penaeus monodon
TTCAACACGTACCATTGCAATAAGTCAAAATATTTGCACGAGTGTAACCGCAAGCATCAAGTGAGTGAATAAACTCGATTTCTCTCCAAAGTCTCCACATACTGTCAAAGACTTGCAAAATCAACCACATAGACGAGTGCTTGCAACATTGTATTACCATGTTGATTGTTGCTGAAGTTCATTCCCGTTTTCTGGTAAATTTGTGGTTGTTTTGTTTTCC
>NC_051413.1:3906318-3906532 GCF_015228065.2 Penaeus monodon
TCCTATCCTATTTCTGCATTCAGCTTATTCTTTTTTCTTTATATCATTTCATTTTTTTTTATATCTTCTTTTCCGTCTTCATCTCTTTCTTTAATTGTTCTTCGTGTTCTATATACTTTTTTAACATGTTATTTTTGAGGATTTTTTAGATTGTTATTTTTTGTTCATATTGTTCTTCATCTGCAAAGTTTAAAATGTTATGATACATTGTTCT
>NC_051413.1:3907184-3907390 GCF_015228065.2 Penaeus monodon
TTCAAAACGTTATAATTAATTTTCCTTTTATTTCTCAAAAGTAGAATACCAGGCAACTGCGGCACTCTTGGGAGCGAGTGCCGTTTCGTTATAGTATAGTGGCCCTTGCGATTGGGGGCGATATGGTCGTTATTCGCATGCCACGTTCTATTACATGTGGACTGGCACTGCAGCCTCGGTAGTTCTAGCTTTGGTGTTTCTTCACA
>NC_051413.1:3908034-3908101 GCF_015228065.2 Penaeus monodon
AGTGAAAGAAAGGGATACACAGAGACAATTTTTCTTTAAAAAGACCACCCCCACCCCCTCACCTCGC
>NC_051413.1:3908131-3908316 GCF_015228065.2 Penaeus monodon
CACACACGACGATGATACATACGGTTATTTCTGAAGTGCTACGCCCACGATGGCCAAGGGGCGGCCGCCGAGAGAAGGTCAAATGGACGTCGTTGGTGACAGTAAATGCTTCAGTCCTCGGGGGATGCGATGTGCGTGTGGGTGTGTGCGTGCGAGGACAAATACGGGGCGTACATACATACATA
>NC_051413.1:3909706-3909775 GCF_015228065.2 Penaeus monodon
TCCTCTTTCTTCCTCTTCTTCTCTAAAGTCTTTCGGAAAAAAAAATTGCCATTACGATACAAGACAACT
>NC_051413.1:3910087-3910177 GCF_015228065.2 Penaeus monodon
TGACTCAGCAGAAAAGTTGGGTCATGAAATCCCGTCAAGATTCTTTGTTGACAAATTGAAAGTCATGTTGACAAGACAAGTGTTTTGCTG
>NC_051413.1:3910442-3911020 GCF_015228065.2 Penaeus monodon
GCTCTTATAGATATTCGTAAATATGTTATTTGTTCAACAAATTCCAAATATTTATCCTCATAATTTTCCCTTGAACATCAGTTTCTTTCCCCTAAAAACACATTTTTTCCCCTAGTTCCCTTTTAGACCTTCCCTTTTCCCTTAAAAGACCCCCTCCCTCCCCACCTCCTACAACCTTCCCCCGCAACCATCCCCGCAAACTCCAACTCAAAAGAATTTTCCCCTAAACTTCAATTTGAAAAAAATAAATCTCCCCCAAACCGCTCCACTATTTCCCCCTAAATTCACACTTCCCCCACCCCCGTCCTTCCTTTACCCCCCCTACCCCCCACCCCAGAATCTTCGCACAAAACTTATCCCCCAAATCCCTTACCTACAAAAAAAAGGAAGGGAAAAAAAATCCCCCAACCAATCCGTTATTTTCCCCCACGACACTTTCTCCCGGTCCCTCCTTCACCTCCGAGTAAAATCCCCCAGATTGTTTCCCTGGACCATTGACTCGGATTAGGAAATTTAAAGACTCGAAGATTTGGACCGAGAGAAACCGCGGGGATTATTCCCTGCACCGCTGATGAAAG
>NC_051413.1:3911885-3912138 GCF_015228065.2 Penaeus monodon
AATATCTGATTTTTAGATACTTTAAGAACAAAATAAAAACATCGGAAAGGGGGTAAAGGGAGCACGAATAAAATGAGGGTGAAGGGCAGAAGAAGAGAGAAAATAGGAGAGAAAGGGGAAAACCGGCTTGATATGGTGGTGCGATTTACATACGAAAATTACTCATAATTCCAAACTGTCAAAATCATTCCATCAACCGCCTTTCTATCAGTCTGTATCACTTTTTTCAGTACGTTTTCAATATTGCTTGCTT
>NC_051413.1:3912255-3912612 GCF_015228065.2 Penaeus monodon
GGGTCATAAAAATGCTAGGCACAGAAAACAACTGACTTTATAACAATGACAAAGAAAAACGACAAAAAATAGGCATTGACCTTTCAGAGACTGCAGTCATAATAATATCTCTTCCTTTACAATTATACTACTGCAGTTCTTCGTATTATAATCCAAAAAATAACAAAACATATTATACCCGTTTCCCCCAAACAACAAGAAAAAAAAGTGACAACGCAAATGTATTCTTTGAAAGCAACAAAAAAAAATCTTAACAGAAGCTTAACCTCTGAATGTAAACAAGAGATTTATTCACAGAAAATGGAAGCTCTTGTGAGTGTGTGTTTCATGATGAAAAAAAAAATGAGCATTGGACTG
>NC_051413.1:3912770-3912861 GCF_015228065.2 Penaeus monodon
ATCATCTACCGTTTGCTATCGCTTTACTGTTTTTGTTGATTTTCCTCTTTTTCACTTTTTTCATTTTTAAAACCGATAGTGACATTTTCTT
>NC_051413.1:3913117-3913329 GCF_015228065.2 Penaeus monodon
TATCACTCGTTTCTCCTCTCTTCTCCCTTCTCCGTCGACACGAAAATAAAATGTTTTGGTGATGCCGTAAATAGTGAATATCGGAAGAGAGAAAAGCGAACATAAAATCGAGATAAACTCAATCCTGTTTTATCACTTCCTATTGTCTTCCCCTTTCGAAGAAGAGGATAAAGAAAGAGAAGGATTTCATATCCTCTCGCGAGTCTCACCCA
>NC_051413.1:3913487-3913586 GCF_015228065.2 Penaeus monodon
CTCTCCCTCTCGCTCCCCTCCCTCTCTTTACTGTTCGTCCTTTCCTACTTCATGTTTTTGTTTGTTTGTTTGTCCGTTGTATGGTGTGTGAGTAAGTGT
>NC_051413.1:3913757-3914060 GCF_015228065.2 Penaeus monodon
AAAAACATAAAAAAGCAAGCAGACATAAATGAGAAACATAAAAAAAACAATCACACATAAACAAAGAACACACATAAACAAAAAAACATAAAAAAACAAAAACATAAACAAAAAAACATAAAAAAAACAAACACACATAAACAAAAAACATTAAAAAACAAACAAACAAACAAAAAAAACTAACGCACAAACACACGCCCTCATCCTTCACCAGAAGAACACCGGACAAACACAGCCACAGGCGCCGTCCCGAATGACGCCTCCCATGATAAACATAACGATAACACTTTCTCACACATATTC
>NC_051413.1:3914816-3914895 GCF_015228065.2 Penaeus monodon
ACCTCTTGATTTTTTTTCGCATTTTTTTTCATCCATGTTTATCTTCTTCCCAAAGTATACGAAAGTTATTTTTAAGGCC
>NC_051413.1:3915296-3915504 GCF_015228065.2 Penaeus monodon
GTCATATTACAAAAATGACATTCATCAATATCAATAGCTGAAATCTTTAAAAAAAAAATCATATACAATGTTTTCGATATAGTATAATGAACTACAATGCATTACATTTATCGTAATCTTATTACTAATGACAAGACAATTAAAAACAAATACGAGATAAAAAGTGGAGATAAAATAATTAAAAAGTTATCATTATCTTGCGTAACGG
>NC_051413.1:3915831-3916033 GCF_015228065.2 Penaeus monodon
TTTTGAGAGACGGAGAGAGAATATGTTATCCCGTAACTATAAACTTTACAAATTATCTAAAAAAAAAAAAAATGTTACATTCATTAAAAACATTGCAAATATACACAACTGAAAATAATATTCATATAATCTAGCATGAAAAAAATATTTTAAAAAAACACGTAAATTAACGTAATTATATTGCCTCTTCTCTCCTATTTCC
>NC_051413.1:3916277-3916351 GCF_015228065.2 Penaeus monodon
AGTAGAAACAAAAACACACAGGCAAACACAAAAACCTTTACACATACTCGTGCACCAACATTCGCGATACTCTC
>NC_051413.1:3916655-3916904 GCF_015228065.2 Penaeus monodon
TTAAATGCCACCTAGTTAATTGGATAAACTCCATTGCTCCGCCAGTGATAATTGTTTGCAAAGTGGCTTTTCGTGTGAGTGTCAGCTTCCTTTAGGCGGGTCGATGTCTTTTTATGGTTGGATTTTAGACCTTAATTGCCTCTCTCAGTAATTACGCAGACAGGAAATATCACAATGGAGCAGCGAGGCGAAGAGATAGTCATTAAATTCTTAATGGGTATAATAGATGTGTAATAGGATGACGATAGA
>NC_051413.1:3917176-3918016 GCF_015228065.2 Penaeus monodon
TTTGCATCTTTATCTATTACTTTCTCTCTTTTCTGAAATTTCTAATTAAAAAAAAAAAGTTTCAGACTCAGTGAGATGTTTATTTTTACTTTTTTCTCTTTTTTTGTGGCCTTAGGTTTCGCTCATACTTAGAAATAAGGAATGAATGTGAAGTTGAGATTGAATGATGAATGATAATAATAATGATGGTTGATTAAGCAATTTTATGAAATTGAATTCTTCATTTTCTATGAGACTTCTTGGGAATACTTAAAAAAAAAAATCCTCGTTAAACAAAATTACTTAAAATTTTAAAAAAACGTACTCTACGCTGTCTTAATCGAATATTAATTCACACCCTATCATCAGTATCTTCTAATTAAAACAACATTACAAACCAGGAAAATCGTCAATCATCATAATTGCTAAAAAATACAATCATAATCACCATTAAGCTTCAAAACAATAAAAAGGTATATAATATTAACAAATGAATAATAAAAACTATCGCATCCCAACAATATGCAAATTCATGAAACCCTATACTGTATTTTACCTTTAACATTATCACCTACCTCCCTTCCCTCAGTACGTTCCGTATCAAAGAGCTTCCACCGTGCTAATCCACATTCCTCCTCTCCACTTGCAGGCGACGGGGAAGGCCTGGGTATGTGGAGTGGTGGGTCTACTCCTCCACTTCCTCCACCTAGTGTCCTGCTGTTGGCTGTTGGCTCTCACTGTCAGGCTCCTTGGCTCTCTACATCAACGGCGACCAATACATACGGCTGTCTACTGCACTGCGTCATGGGGGGCTTCGCTAGGCCTCGTGGTGGTGAGTGTTGGGGATCATGGTGGGGGGTT
>NC_051413.1:3918787-3919043 GCF_015228065.2 Penaeus monodon
AGGAGAAAAGGGGGAACCATTTCCATGTACTTATGGAAAACTCGTGTCAATATATTAGCCTAGGAATTTCATTAGAGCTGAAAGTAGGGCTTAAAGTACTATATTTTCGACCTTATGTTCTACCACTGGCGCCATCTATTGTGGAGAGAATTGCAAAATATTTCAGAGAATTCATAGAAAGGAGGAGAGATTTAAAGCTATAATTTTGGATTAAAGCTTCCATATTATGAACAGAAGCAGGTGTGTATATTCTTAT
>NC_051413.1:3919683-3919856 GCF_015228065.2 Penaeus monodon
GTGTTCCTCACCATCCTCTGGCTTAACCCAGACTAAAGCCGCGGCACAGAAAGCATGTACCTTTTACAAACAGTGTGATCCCGGAAGCCTAGGGTTTGAGCCCATTGTAATGTGTATCTGCGCTTTCCATTCGGGTGAACAAAAGGCTGTTATCCCCGAATGTTCGCTTTGAT
>NC_051413.1:3922286-3922380 GCF_015228065.2 Penaeus monodon
CACCAATGTGAATTCAATCCCTGTGCTGGTTATGTCATTATCATCGATGCAATATTTTTGTTACCCCTCAAAGAATCACTTGGGAATTCTACGT
>NC_051413.1:3923270-3923343 GCF_015228065.2 Penaeus monodon
TCATTGATTTGTGTGATTTTATTTCCATGCATACTGACAGTTGTTTGGAATTATATTTAGTCTTACGTGATTG
>NC_051413.1:3923833-3923981 GCF_015228065.2 Penaeus monodon
TGTAAAAATTTCGTCCATAGACCACGAAACACAGGAACGTGTGATAGCGAGTGTTAACTTTGCCCAACTTTGAGCTCGACTTGACGTGAATTGTGCTTTGAAGGGAAAAAAAGATGAAAAGGATTGTTTGAAGACGATAACCGATGCT
>NC_051413.1:3924453-3924538 GCF_015228065.2 Penaeus monodon
CCATTCCCTGAGGGAAATAAAAAGGAGGAAACACACTTCCCAGTCTTCCTCTGCTTTTCATCTCCCCCAATCATCCATCCTTTTT
>NC_051413.1:3924608-3924917 GCF_015228065.2 Penaeus monodon
CGCTAACCTTAGGTCACCTCAGGTCACAATGTCGCTCCAGCCATCCAATTTGTGATCTATTATAACCTGGTCCCAATTGTGTTTAGTGGCTATATCCATGTTAATGGATATTTCTATTGGTTCTTAATGACTCTGGAGGCCTGAGGGGGGTGTAGGGAAAGGATGGGGGTGGGGGGGGTGGGTTGAGGCTTTACATCTACGTTTCCGGGGACTTGTTGGGTAGGCCTATGGGGTAGGCCTATGGGTAGGGAAAGGGATACGGGAAGAGGTAGAGGGGGAGGGGTTTACCTTAGGCCTAGGGGTAAGGGT
>NC_051413.1:3924981-3925493 GCF_015228065.2 Penaeus monodon
TGGGTTTGGGACCTAGGAGTATAAAAGGTGATTAGAGGGGGATTATATAGGCCTAGGGGGCAGAGTTAAAGAGATGGGCAATACCTAGGAATATAGGAGGTGGGTAAACGGCATGGGGGTGGAGGAGGAGGGGGGAGAGAGAGGGAGGTGGAGGAGGAGTAGGAGGAGGGAAGAGGAGGTGGAGGAGGAGGGAGAGAGAGAAGGAGGTGGAGGAGGAGGGGGAGAGAGAAGGAGGTGGAGGAGGAGGGGGAGATAGAAGGAGGTGGAAGAGGAGGGGGAGAGAGACGGAGGTGGAAGAGGCGGGGGAAAGAGAAGGAGGTGGAAGAGGAGGGGGAGAGAGAAGGAGGTGGAAGAGGAGGGGGAGAGAGAAGGAGGTGGAGGAGGAGGGGGAAAGAGAAGGAGGTGGAGGAGGAGGGAGAGAGAGAAGGAGATGGAGGAGGTGGAGGAGGAGGGGGGGAAGCAGGTGGGAAAGAGGGGGGGCAGGGTTAAGCCTGCGATTGGTAGAGGGTCAA
>NC_051413.1:3926151-3926309 GCF_015228065.2 Penaeus monodon
CTCGATTCATTACCCTCCCAAAAAAGTATCGTCTGAGGGGAATTTTGGCGTGAGGGGGGGGGGGTGCAAGAGGCGTAAATCTGTTTCAAAAAGGTTCGAGGAGTATTTGAGAAGAGTTTCCGAAAGAAGCTTAAGGAAAGACCTACGGAGAAGACGCT
>NC_051413.1:3927388-3927573 GCF_015228065.2 Penaeus monodon
ATTCGAAATAAACAGACGGATAAACATAGAAAGAGACAGAAATAATTTTTTTTTTATTAGAGTACAGATGGATAGGGAAAATTAAGATATAGATTAAATAAGAAAATGATAACAAATCTTATGTTTTTTACCTTAATATCACTATTACTGCTTTATCGTCATCATATCATAATAATATTAAGTAT
>NC_051413.1:3928415-3928642 GCF_015228065.2 Penaeus monodon
GATTCCGTGAATTTAAAAGGAAAAGATTAAAGAAATGTGTGAGAGCGAGGAACAATATTCCGAAAGAAGCTGAAAGATGAATGACGGTCGGTTATCATTTCTTCTCGTTTTCTATTTCAAATTTAAAGTTGTGAGTTTGGGAGGGAAACTTTAGAAAATCAGGAATATTAGAAAATGTGGGAGAGATCATATTTAAGGGTAAACTTAAGTTAATATAGGAGAACAGA
>NC_051413.1:3928701-3929137 GCF_015228065.2 Penaeus monodon
GGTTTCCCGATTTATCTAACATACTCCGTTTTACTGATGTCATATGTTTTCTTTCCTCAAATTTCATGCAATATTCATGAAATCCATGATTTAGTCATCCCATCGCCAATATCCAATTTTCAATTCCTTTTCTTGTTGAATACTTAATTATTTGTCTTTTTTGCATATTAATCTTCACTTTTAGCTTCATATTTATTATTCACAACCTTAACATACCAAAAGACATATTAATATTTACCCCAAATCATTCAAAGATCGAAATTTATTTCCCGTTTTCTTTTACATCCAGTTCCCGTTTTCTTTTACATCCAGTTCCCGTTCTCTTTTACATCCAGTTCCCGTTTTCTTTTACATCCAGTTCCCGTTCTCTTTTACATCCAGTTCTCGTTTTCTTTTACATCCAGTTCCCGTTTTCTTTTACATCGATAATTCCAGT
>NC_051413.1:3929165-3929347 GCF_015228065.2 Penaeus monodon
GTCCATAATTAATTGCATAATTTGCTCCCGGATCCTTTAGGAATGTTAATATCTCATTAGCCAGATGCATAACCGAGGAGATTGCATGCAGATTAAATGTTTTGTGCGAAAAGAACTGAAATATTAATGCGATCTCCGATTTTTTTTTCGAAATATTAATGTGGTCCTTGATAGAAAGAAAA
>NC_051413.1:3929834-3929977 GCF_015228065.2 Penaeus monodon
CGCATAATAAAGAGAGGAGCGAAACAGAGAAGAAAAGGATGACAGTGAGACCTCCTAATGGATATCCCCAATCCTTCAAGCTCCTTCACGGATGTCATGCACTCGCCCCGGGCAATCCTTGGGGCGAAGGATCTCATAACCTT
>NC_051413.1:3930899-3931213 GCF_015228065.2 Penaeus monodon
GGTAAGGCCAAGGGGGAGAGAGACGGGGGTAGGATAAGGTGACCCGGGGGGAGGGGGGGAGTAGGATAAGGTGACGGTTCCTTGATTAAGAACTTGAGACTAGCGAATGAGAGAGTAAGATCTTAGGACTTGAGGAAGAAATAGATGTCAAGGATCATGTGTGTAAATTAAAATCTCCCTCCAAGAAATTTTGAGTTTATTTTATTTCTTCTTTTCTGTATGTTCGTTTTTACTTTTTCATCTTTTTTTTGATCATTAATTGCATAGTATGTGTTTTGTTGCAATGGTGGTATTTTTAATGCTATTTTCACTAT
>NC_051413.1:3931543-3931898 GCF_015228065.2 Penaeus monodon
AACTTTTAAAAAATCATCAAAAAGAACATTACATTTTTAGCACCGCCGAATAATTACTTATGACACTCCCATAGCGCCCAATGAGATCGAACGACAAGTTCCTAATTAAATCTTCTTATCAAAGTTTGAGACGGACGAGGTGACAGCGAGGACTCAAAGGATCGCACGTAATTGAGGATAAGATAGAAAGTCCCTCAGGAGGATCGATAAGGAGTCTGAGAAACACTTATATAAATGAAAACAAAAATTTCGAAGTGACCCCGCGATCTCTTGTGTCGATCCAACATGGCTGTTTCAATATGGCGTTCTGCTCTTATCTCGGCCTGATGCTCGCGCGCTCTGAGCACTCGGAATC
>NC_051413.1:3932609-3932917 GCF_015228065.2 Penaeus monodon
GACTAGATGTAATGATCAACCTCACCTTCCCTGAATACGTTTCATATTCGCTGTCAGTAAACCCGTAAATGCAGATGAACGAAAATATCACACAGCAAGTTATAAAATGGCATATTTTCTGTATCATTTAATATCCTTTAAAATTGTTTAGTTTTTTTATAATTTATCGTATATTGTCCTATTCGTGTGCATTCACTGTTGAATTTATAGATATTTTGTTTTTATGATAGTCAAACCGAATGATTTTTTTTTTCGGCCTTTATTTGACTTTGTCGAATTCCTTTGCGGTAGTATCTCTTTCTTTTTCA
>NC_051413.1:3933436-3933645 GCF_015228065.2 Penaeus monodon
CAACCCCCCCCCCCTCCTTCCACCTGCACGCCATCACAAAGCCCCTTTCTCTCTCTCCTGCAGGTATCCTACGTGGTGAACCCCGACGGCTACGAGACACGACGTTACTGCTGGATGTCCGTCGAGCGTGGGATGCTGGTGTCCTTCATCGTCCCCGTCTGCTCGCTTATACTGGTGGGTGTGGCGCCGGGAGGAGAAAAAGGCTGTTG
>NC_051413.1:3934930-3935733 GCF_015228065.2 Penaeus monodon
CATTTCTTTTTTTTTGTTTTGCCATTTTCTCCATTATCCCATTTCCCGCTTTCTTGGCACCTCTCTTCTCCCTTTCCTTCCCCATTATTTATCATCTTCCTACTCCCGATTCCAATTTCTTGTCAGCTCTTAAAATTCTTTTAATTTCCTTCCCTCTTGCTATTTCCTAATTTCTTAGCACCTCCCTCCTCCTCTTCCCCAATTTCTTAGCACCTCCCTCCTATTCCCCAATTTCTTAGCCCCTCCCTCCTCCTCTTCCCCAATTTCTTAGCACCTCCCTCCTCCTCTTCCCCAATTTCTTAGCACCTCCCTCCTATTCCCCAATTTCTTAGCCCCTCCCTCCTCCTCTTCCCAATTTCTTAGCACCTCCCTCCTCCTCTTCCCCAATTTCTTAGCCCCTCCCTCCTCCTCTTCCCCAATTTATTATCACCTCCCTCCTATTCCCCAATTTCTTAGCCCCTCCCTCCTCCTCTTCCCCAATTTCTTATCACTTCCCTCCTCCTCTTCCCCAATTTCTTATCACCTCCCTCCTCCTCTTCCCCAATTTCTTGGCACCTCCCTCCTATTCCCCAATTTCTTAGCCCCTCCCTCCTCCTCTTCCCAATTTCTTAGCACCTCCCTCCTCCTCTTCCCCAATTTCTTAGCACCTCGTACCCTTTTACCCAATTTCTCGGCACCTCTCCCTAGCCTATTCCCAATATCTTTGTACTTCTTGTCATTTCCTTCCTTTCCCCCCATTTCCAATTTCTTAACACCTCCATCTCTCCCTCCCTTCCACTTCTAATTTCTTATCAGCTCTTTCC
>NC_051413.1:3935803-3936647 GCF_015228065.2 Penaeus monodon
GCACCTTCCTCTTTCTCCCCAATTTGTTATCACCTCTCTCCTCCTCCCGATTTGTTATCCCTTCCTTCTCCCTCCTCCTCGCACTCTTCCCCATTTCCTTATCAGCTCCCGCCCCCACACTCCCAAAGCTTAGCACTTTCTTCCCTCCCACTCCCAAATCTTAACACTTTCTTCCCTCCCACTCCCAAATCTTAGCACTTTCTTCCCTCCCACTCCCAAATCTTAGCACTTTTTTTCCCTCCCCACTCCCAAATCTTAGCACTTTCTTCCCTCCCACTCCCAAATCTTAGCACTTTCTTCCCTCCCACTCCCAAATCTTAGCACTTTCTTCCCTCCCACTCCCAAATCTTAGCACTTTCTTCCCTCCACTCCCAAATCTTAGCACTTTCTTCCCTCCCACTCCCAAATCTTAGCACTTTCTTCCCTCCCACTCCCAAATCTTAGCACTTTCTTCCCTCCCACTCCCAAATCTTAACACTTTCTTCCCTCCCACGCCCAAATCTTAACACTTTCTTCCCTCCCACGCCCAAATCTTACCACTTTCTTCCCTCCCACGCCCAAATCTTAACACTTTCTTCCCTCCTACACCCAATGTCTTAGCTGTCAGGGTGATGGGAGGGAGGGGGGGGGCACTCCTTCCCATCACCCTGACAGCTGTAGAGGCCACACAATTAACAGGGAGACAGACTGGGAACTTTCTACTGGACTGAAAAGCTTTTTTTTTTAATCTCTTTTTGAACTTGTCTTTAGTATTTTACCTTGGGTACGCTTTCGGCTAACCCCTCCCCCCTCCCCCCCACACACAGACATTCACGTTTCCATTAATTCACTGGATTAGACGTTA
>NC_051413.1:3937129-3938141 GCF_015228065.2 Penaeus monodon
ACTCAAAGACCCATCCGCACCCCCCCAGGTGAACGCGGGCGTGTGCGTCGCCGCCCAGAAGGTCCTCCTCGACACGCGAGACGGGGTCAAGCACGAGGTCATGACCCGGCACAAGCGCGACCTGAGGGGGGCGGTGGCACTGCTCCCCCTCGAAGGAATATCCTGGTTCCTGGCGGTGGTGGCACTCGAGGATCACCAGAGCCTGGCACTTGACTTCGCCGCCGCCTTCGTCAGCGCTGCGCTGGTGAGTTCACGGAGTGGGTGTTGCTGGGATGACTGGTGGTGATGACTGTGGTGATGTTTGGTGTTGTTGATGTGACTGCTGTGGTGGTGGTGTTATGATGACTGTGGTGGTGATGGTGGTGTTGGTGGTTGGTGTTGTTGACGTGACTGTGGTGGTGGTGGTGTTGTGATGGCTGTGGTGGTGATGGTGTTGGTGGTTGGTGTTGTTGATGTGACTGTGGTGGTGCTGCGATGACTGTGATGGTGGTGATTGGTGTTGTTGATGTGACTGTGGTGGTGGTTGGTGTCGTTGATGTGACCAAGTTCTCGGTGGTGGTGGTGTTGGCGGTTATTGGTGTTTTGGTTGACGGTGTGGTTGTTATTGTTGTTGTTGGTGGTGGTGTAGCTGTTGTTGATCAAGTTCCTGGCTGTAGTTCTTCATGGTGTTGTTGGACTGGACTGTGTTGTGGTGGTTGTAGTTGGTGGTGTTATAGTTGGTTGGTGTTGTTGTAGCTGTTGTAGGCGGTGGAAGTTGGTGTTGTTGTTGCGTTGGCAGCTTTTATTATGATTGTTTGATGTGGTTGTGGCTATGGTGTTGTGGTTGTAGTGTCGTGGTTGTTATTGTTAGCGACGGTTTTATTGTGGTTGTTGCGACTGTCGTCATCGTTGTGAAAGCGATGTCTTTGTTGTGAAAGAGAATGGCGATGTTTATGGTTGTAGTTGTAGTTGTGGCTTCGTGGTTCGTGATTGTGGCTGTTGCATCTGCTTTCTTTTAGGGCGGGGGGGGGGT
>NC_051413.1:3938570-3938782 GCF_015228065.2 Penaeus monodon
AGAGAAAGTCCAAGGAGATGCTTTGTATCAGTGAACATGAGTGATCCAACCTAAAAATAAAACCATTAGCGCAGGTGCGACCTTACCACAGCACCTGCGTCTCCACCTGGCTCTTGCCTTTGGAAAATAGATGGAGTAAAATTTCGAATTTCCAGAGAGCGATTTGTTCCCAGGGCAGCGGGGGTAGCTGTAGAGATACTTTGGCAACACTG
>NC_051413.1:3939441-3939545 GCF_015228065.2 Penaeus monodon
GATTTTTCCGGCTTTTGTTCAAGAGTGACAGCTAACAAACATCTAGTCCATAAATCAACTACAAAGACCCACAGGAACTTCTTAGAACAACTTCTGTGACTCAC
>NC_051413.1:3939568-3939777 GCF_015228065.2 Penaeus monodon
CATGAAAGTTTAATGTCTCTTTAAATCTTTCATTCATTACAACACACAGAAGACGTATAAGATATATGAAATAACTGATAATTATCAGTTATTTCATATAATGAAAGAGTAATTATGTGATAATGATGATAATAAATTTTCAATTGGCTAACACTAGACTTTCAAACATTCTTAAAATCATCATTATCATAATTCGAAAAGACCATTAT
>NC_051413.1:3939957-3940126 GCF_015228065.2 Penaeus monodon
TCATCTTTCCCCTCTAAAAGTGTCTCTCCAATGTTACCCTTGGGATATTCTAGGGGGAGGGGTTACCTCCACCCTGGGAATGGTTGCAGGGTTGTCGTAAACCATGGGTGTGACCTCCTTCGGATGACTCTTGCCTCGTCGTGGTCTGCCTTGGTTCACTGGTTTAGTT
>NC_051413.1:3943772-3943921 GCF_015228065.2 Penaeus monodon
TACTTCAATTATCCCCAGTTCCCTCCTTTATCTTCTTACCGTATCGTCACGCGACATTTTATCAAGCCTTAATATAAACCCTCTTTCCACACCACTGAAGAACGACCATAAAAACGCTTTACGACTTTAAACGACTCAATTTTGGTACT
>NC_051413.1:3944046-3944208 GCF_015228065.2 Penaeus monodon
ACTTTTTTCGACGAATGTAGTTATCGTTTCGTTTTTTTTTTTTTTATGTTCGATCGTTTTAATCCTGATCTATACTTAGATATGTGTCATGTATATAACAAGGTGTGTGGGTCTTGTTATGTGTTATTTGTTATTGGAGCATGTCGATATCTTTGCGATTTG
>NC_051413.1:3944838-3945056 GCF_015228065.2 Penaeus monodon
AAACAAAACCTTATTTACAAAAAAGAAACACCAGTTCCACACGAATAAACAGAAAGCAGAACGGAATTTACAGCTGATATATCACACCGGACAACAGCCTCTGACAGCGAGATATAACACAAGAATTGGTCTTTTACTTCCCGTTATACTGCCTATTGACCTGCTGTCTGTCTAACCCTTTGAGATTCTCGTGCTGTCGGAGAGAAATAAATAGCTAC
>NC_051413.1:3947319-3947622 GCF_015228065.2 Penaeus monodon
CAAAATGTAAACCCGCCTCTGTTTATACATATCCGTCTATATTCATCTCCCCACCACCATGCCTGCGTATATACATATATATCAACAAGTGTCGAAACACCGTGATTTGTGCGCCATTTGTAATTGATATATTTGCCAGATTAGAAAAATAAATGACACTATTATTCTATTATTCCTGTGATCACATACGCATTGCAAATGAGACTGATAGTTGCACCAGGAAATTGAAATTTTGACGCGGAAAAGCACTCGGGTTTGTGGAGACGCGTTATTTAATAGGCGCAACACTATTTACGTTGTGTA
>NC_051413.1:3947953-3948126 GCF_015228065.2 Penaeus monodon
TTAAAACAAAAAAGAAACACTAGCCCCTCCCTGGCTTTTCTTCCATGAAATATTACTATTGGCACAAGCATTATCTTTATCTGAACCGACCTCTGCGCACGTAAATTATTCCACCGAGCAGCTTCCTCTGATCTCACTCTTGTATTAATTGACTTAATGTGAAAGAATACATA
>NC_051413.1:3949371-3950075 GCF_015228065.2 Penaeus monodon
CCTTATTGAATAAAACCAAACTTAGTGGTTTTAAACAATTTTGCCCCCAAACTCTTCTATAAGAAATAGATATATATAGTTGGGCATCGATATAAAGTTTTCATCTAGATATAAATTCAAATATCACTATATAAATAGGAAACTAACACAGATACAGATATAAACATGATCTGAATACGTGCAAAACATGGATAGTTATAGGCATAAACAGACAGATATAATGAAAGACATATATAGCTATAAATAGACTAATATATATAAGTACATCAACCTGCAAGAACGGAAGCATAGACACGAAGATACAGAAGTAAACTCACCAGAAATAGGTTTTATTGCAGAGCCGTTGCACGTACTAAGCAGTTGCACAAATATCCCTTTTTCCCACTACGCTCAGCTGCTATGTTGCGATACTGGCATTGATGAGATGTAAATTATTCAATTTATACTCCGACTGGCTGTGTCAGGTAATTAAAGTCCAAGCGTAATGTAAATATGGTGTCTGCGTATATTGATTAATTCATTACCTCCCCAGCGGAATAGGAAAAAAATAGAAAGAAAGGGAAATTTTTTTTTAAAAATGGAATATGTTTTCGAAGCCGGATTTTCATCTTCGAAATGATAACGGGAAATTGAGCTCTTTCATGTTGGGTGTTTAAAGTCCTGCTTCGGAGTTGTTTTCCTGGAAGGAGAATAAAATCTGAGTT
>NC_051413.1:3950442-3950589 GCF_015228065.2 Penaeus monodon
AGAGGGTCATGAATCATAAATGCGCCGCACCCTAATGGCGGAAGGAGATACCACAGAATAGGATATAAAGGCTGGTAATAGGGACTGATTTGTGGCCGGCGTGGAATGGGAGAGCAATTACCTCATCCGTCTTGCCTATTCGCTTTT
>NC_051413.1:3950956-3951213 GCF_015228065.2 Penaeus monodon
TTCAACATATTTTGGAGAATACCATACCATCAAACAAAGCATATTTTTAGAGTATAAATCTAATATCATATACCGAGCTGCTTATCACATTCATTGCATAGTCAGATGATTGTATTCATGCTATACCACCCGTGGTTATCTAATCTCAGTTTCGATAATTTCATATTTCAGATAATAATCAATTGCAACATCAAACACCAGATTCAGGCCAACTAAAATTTAATTTCTGATAAAATGAAATTATCATGATTCGCCTT
>NC_051413.1:3951800-3952901 GCF_015228065.2 Penaeus monodon
GAGATCGAATTTTTTCATGGCTTTCCTAGTTTTTTTTTTCAGAACAAATATACGTGCAGGTGTTTTGAACGTCAAAACTTTATCCTTGATCGTGGAATTACAGTTTGAGTATGATATGAGAGACGGATGTTCCATACGCCTATTTAGGACCGTATTTGCTTTATTATTTGACTATTTTGCTTTTCCTTCTTATTTTGGTGTGAAGAGTTTGAAAATCTTATACTGTTTGACTTTCTTTTCTTTATTTGCTTATTACTTTTTTACTGTTGTGTTCTATTATTTTGTCTTCTTTTTGTTTTGTTTTTATTTCTTGACTGTTGTTTTCTTTTTCTTTTGACTTACTTGTTTTTTACTTCATCTTCTTCTGGTGTGAATAGCTTTAAAACAATGTAAATAGGACCGATAATTTTCTCAAAGACCATTTTATAAATCACACTGGAATATATATACTGAAAGTCAAGTATTTTGCATTCTCAAATTACATATTTTGGGGCAAAAATCTATGTATATGTCAACCCACGATTCACTTACCCATGTAGGATAAGATATTTCTTCTTAAAGGCTTGAATGTTTTACTCTAATAAATTATCAAGTATAACGATCCGCTACCAGCAAATTTTTCTCACATTCAATCATAACCACTCAGATATAACTTTCCTAATACCATCCTCATATAGTAAAATGTAACCCTTATTCACCTATTAACAATAGCCATAACCCCTTCCATTCCCAACATTCCTGTTCCACACGACTCGTCTCCACTGCCAGATAGATTCCCATTCGACATTTGACGTAAATAAAAGGGAAATGTAGATAAGATTGTCACCACAGAAGCGCCTGGCATCACTCCAAACCATCTCCTGTGCCCAGAGCTGAATGGATGGTTAACAGAGTTCTGTGACGCCTTTCTATTGATTGGTTGTGTCTTATCTGTGGTCGATAACGTAAGGTTACTCCTTACACAGCCATGAATGTGTGTAAGATTTGTTTGTTTTATCATTCTTGCAGTATTTCATGATCATTGCAATCAGATTTGAATGTTTTAATTTGGAGTTGATATTCACCACATGATTGTATTTTCTTCTTCTTCTTTGAAAAGCC
>NC_051413.1:3954450-3955484 GCF_015228065.2 Penaeus monodon
ATAATCCAACTCTATAGGCGCAAAGAAAATCGCCAAGACTGCAACTACATAGGCAGTTCTCCCATTCAATCCCTGTTGCTTTTAAACTAAAACAATGGTGAAAGAAACAACCCGTTGCGATCTGATCTTTGTTGATGATATTACGTTAAGTCCATCAAGGCTGTGCGACATATAACGTACTGTGGGCAGCTTTGCAAGAGCATGTTCCAACTCGAGTTTCACCATCAGCGCCAAGAGTTCCTATATGAGCCTGCACCTCACGCGTCGTATACCGGACCCGTAATAACAAGCTAATGGTTCACGCCTCAATGTTGTTAACGTGTTCACATATCAAAGCAGCACACCCTCATGAATTGCAAAAATTGATGACGAAGCTGCACTGGCCCTCGTCCCTCGGCAGACTTTCTGAATCTGTATGCAATCGCAAAGGTCTAACCATCCAAACTAGGATCAGAGTGTAAAATGCTGCTGTGCTCTCCTCGCTCCCAGTGTAAACAAGCATGTCGGACAATTACATTCTTTTCACATCCGATACGCGAGAAAAAATCCTTGGTCTTTAGGGGCAAAATAGGGCTCCAGACACAGAACTCCACAGAACCAAGATGGAGATATCCCTATCATTTTAAAACGCAATCAACGGGGATGAAATGGCCATGTGTTTTGCATACCAGGCGACCGCATTCCTAATCATCAAAAGCTTGCGAGGTGGCCAGTGAAAAACGCTACAAACACCCGCTAAGTGCAACCCTGAAGAAATGTGCCTCATCCCAAGTCCTTTAGGCGAATATTACAGTAATCACGAAAAGCAAAGACGAAAACATTCAAACACTGCGTCGCGGAATTTGAAAAGCGTCGCAACTCTGCCACCCAGCATGATCCCTAAAATAGACACACAGAAAAAAAAAAAATTAATAAACGCTCTCAACCCACATACATGTCAACGCTACAACCGTACTGGACTCATCAGCCATCTCCGGACCCACGAGTCCTGATAGTTATCTTCGCGTTCGAAGGGCGTATATTGATATTATAAT
>NC_051413.1:3956315-3956430 GCF_015228065.2 Penaeus monodon
GAACTGGTCGCAACAAACTCTACGGATATCGCCACCCATATTCACTACATACTAGAAATCCTAACTCTAATATTGCTCGTGATGATCGAAAACATGGCGCTTTATTCAAGCATCC
>NC_051413.1:3957933-3958340 GCF_015228065.2 Penaeus monodon
AAGCTAACCATTATGTGTGCGAACTCCTGTAGTGGATTATCTCTCGTACGTGTAGTAACTGTTTCCATCCAAACAATTGCTCTAACTTTAGGTCAGCCAAGCCATTGACAGTCACTGAGGCCTGGGTGACACTCAGTACGCGAGGCCCTTCCGTTATGTGATAATCTCTTGCGTATTTGCTGCACTGATGTAGATTTAATGATGATGATACTGAAGGAGAGGAATATTATGATGATGATAGGGATGAGGAAGGGAAGAAGAGGATGTGGAAGTTTATGGTGATAGGGGTGAGAAAAGGAAGGAGAGAAAGTTTATGATGATGGGGATGAGAAAAGGAAGGGGAAGGAGGAGAGGTGATGATGGTGATGAGAAAAACAAGAAGGGGAAGAGGAATATAATGATGATGG
>NC_051413.1:3958363-3958877 GCF_015228065.2 Penaeus monodon
AGGGAGAGGAAGTTGATATTACATGTGCTGGGTTTTGCATATTTTCTTCTTTTTTTGTGAAAGTGTTATCAAAAATAAAAGTTAATAAGAGCAAAGTAAATATAATGCTAGAAGTTCTTTGAATTCGAGAATGCATGGAACTGTTCTGTAAAAGTTCTCGATGGCTTGAGCATGATTTCATATTCTAATGTTTTCCAATCTCCTTGATCATTCACTTTCTTTCTTAATCTAGGTACATATTATATCTTATATCTAATTCCAATATTTCATTTTGAAATTAACAGTCTAGATCATTTTAGGGACAAGGACTCTGATAAAATGTGTGCATTTCAGTGGATCGCAATTATTACAATGTTATTAATTATTTTCCGTTGCTTCCGCTAACGAGGGTCAATATGAGTGATCGAACTGATGCATAAATTCCAATGAACATTATAAAACAACCGCGTTTAAAAATACGTAAAAGAAGATACCAAATCCTACATCAAAATCAGTTTGTCTACGAGATGGACCG
>NC_051413.1:3958952-3959404 GCF_015228065.2 Penaeus monodon
ATGCGTGGTGAGAAAGAAAACCCCGGCTTTACAATCGGCTGGAGTCCCGATCACTGTGAACCCGACAGTGAACCCCCAAAACGAATCAATTGTGTGTACAATCCAAAGAGCAGCTTGACAACTTTGTATCGTTTTATACTCTATTTAGGACAGAATGGTACGTGTAAATATAAACCTAAAACCCCAGTGTTAATATAAAAAGGAAAAAAATAAGTAAAGCTCATAAAAGTTTTAGTAGAAAATATATTATAGGAAAAGAGGTTTACTAGACACCGAAGCTTTTTTTCAAATAATATGTAGTTCTTCCTGTAAAGCTTCGGTTTCGCGGATCTCGAAACATTAATACTGGTGTTTCGAAACGCCGTTAGTGAATCCCTGTGACTGTATTTCACAAAAACACATTACCACTATTAGTACTGTATAAATCATGCGTTGATTTTATGCATATGATG
>NC_051413.1:3959445-3959752 GCF_015228065.2 Penaeus monodon
TTGTATCTTTTTGGACGTTCTCATTTAGCCTAGAAACAAGGACTGGGTGCCGATCGCTTAATCTTCAAAGGTAATAAAAAGATTAATTGGTTTTCGTCTCCTTAGCCTCGAACTCACACATGTAAACATTTATGTCTTTGTATCAAGAGATGATAAGAGTTGTCGTGTCTATATTTTATAGTAAAAAAGGATTCCTCACTCCAGCCCCTCCTTGCAGGTTGCTCGATCTAGGGTGTCCTTCTTATAGGGTAGGACCCCTTGAGCGAGCATGGAAATCCTTAATGATGTCTATTGATCCTGTGAACTG
>NC_051413.1:3959807-3959896 GCF_015228065.2 Penaeus monodon
CTTGTCTTGTCTCCTTGTCTGCGGTATCTGCCTTTTTGTATCTGTAAGTCGATATATGTCTCTAGCTCTGTCTCTGACTTTCTGTGTGC
>NC_051413.1:3960648-3960824 GCF_015228065.2 Penaeus monodon
GTCTGTCTGCAACTCAGATTTGTTTCCAAATTACCGGTGTGTGGCCAGGTGACCTCAGGAATGACACTGAATTCTCTGAAGGGCAACGTGTGTTTTTCTCTATCATTTCATAATAATGTTCAATGTTTATATTTTTCTTAATAGAATACTATAAGTAATGATGTTCCTAATAGGAT
>NC_051413.1:3963498-3963648 GCF_015228065.2 Penaeus monodon
TGAGACCTTTGTTCTCAATTGGTGATTATATCAGTGTTAATCCTGTTTAAACAATAATGTTCATATCTTTGTTTTGTATCCTGACCTGAATTTCACTGACATTCCGGCAGACCCAAATAGCATAAAAGAAAAGTATTCCTCCTATCATTC
>NC_051413.1:3963677-3963926 GCF_015228065.2 Penaeus monodon
CGTAATTATAATCTCTTACATTCAACATTTCCAAGCAAATAAACCCAAGGGAAAATCACCTCAGCTGACATGACCTGGCCACACTCCAACCTAGTCCACCTGGGCGCTCCATCCATGACCGACACACCTGCCTTCAAGTCGCTCTCTTTTGTACTATACAGTCGCCTTGGAGAGTCATCTTGTATACTGACTGGCTTCTGTGATCACTCTGCCACTCTGGAAATAAAGGAGTCGAATCACCTGGCGTGA
>NC_051413.1:3965343-3965869 GCF_015228065.2 Penaeus monodon
CTCTGTAGATAGATTATAGCCAGAATATAGTTAAAACCTATGAAAAATCATATACTGGGATTATCAGAAGAAATAATCTTGTTGAAAATAATGTTTCAATACATGAGAAAAGAAAAAAATCATATTATGACATACAGTGAAACTGTAATGAATGAAATTCGAGATGGTGATGTCGCATTAACTACTGTAAAACGATGCGGCTCATAAAAAGAAACAACAGATACTACAGATATTAATTCTAACAGCATAAGCATAAGAGGAAATGATTACGTTTAATTTTGAAAAATTTCATAGGCCTTTGTACACTAACAAAAACAACGGGGGCGGTATCCACGAAAGGTCATATAATTTTCTTTGGCAAATTCAAGGACTTCTAAAAGCATTCTATAATCCAAGACTATCGTAGAATGTGTCTATAGCTTGTTGAAAGTGCTTTTCGCTCTGGTGCCACATTTCAAAGTTTGGACTCAGCTGAATGTCTGAATTTTAATAGACCTTATGTTGGTAGGCCATTGTAATGATAAAA
>NC_051413.1:3965933-3966296 GCF_015228065.2 Penaeus monodon
TTTTTCTGAAAGGGTACATTCTACGTGTGTTGTTTTTACGTCAGCTGAGAGGACGCGCGATGCCATTTGTATTTTTTACTGATTCGGAGTTATTTTCAGCAAATGTAAAAATATATTCAGTGGTCCATATCTTAAAAGGACAATAAAAAAAAACGGAAGAGTCATAGACAATAATCGTGTGCCAAAAATCTTTTGCACACTTGTGGAGTAAAATACTTTTTTTCTGTCAGTGGCCTTTCGTGAATACCGCTGTATTCAGATCCAAATAGGACATTAATTAAGTAAACTAAGTAAACAGAAGAATATTATTACAGAAGAGTATAATGATGATGAAAAAGGTTTTAGAAAACATTTGAGTCTAAT
>NC_051413.1:3967007-3967923 GCF_015228065.2 Penaeus monodon
CTCTCTCCAGCAAGACAGAGTTGGAGAGACTTGCTGTTGACACGAAAGAGTAACTCAAGCTTGACACTTCAGGGGGAAGAGGGAGCCAAGCAAAGGGTGCAGGTCTGACACCTTGGAAACTGTGAAGATGACACGAGAGAAAATGAAAGGAATAGAAAGACGGAAGGAGATAATGGAAAGTTGGAAAGGTGTAAAAAGAATGAGAAAGTGATGAGAAATGGAGAAGCAAAGACAAGAGAAATGAAAAGAAGAAAGAGAGGAGAATTGAACTGACAAGGATAGGAGGAGATGAAGAGAAGAGAGGATGAGAACAGAAAGCGAAAAGGGAGAAAAAAGGGATAAAAGAAAGTGAAAGATAATGAAAGAGATGAGAAAAAGAAAGGGAAATTAAAACAAAAAAAAGAAAATGTAATAACCAAAAATAGGCGAAATTAAAAGTTAAAGAAAATCAGAACAAAGGAAAATTACATAAAAAAAATGTCATGTTTTTCAGCCAAATGACACAAACTAAATTATTTTGAAGAAAGGTTGACAGACATACATATTTTACTTCTAACCAAATGATTATGAAATAATTATTTGGTTAAAAAAAAGGAAAATCCATAATGTTTTATTGGTAGATGTAGCTTTATAACGAAACAAGTACAAATTACGTAGTCAATCAGTACTAGAAGAATTATATCAAACAATTAAATTAATAAGTCAATTGGTAATCTAAGACTTATAACAAAATTACAAATTACAACTAATAAGCACAACTAACTAAAAAAAATAGATTACCCTCCTTCACACAAGCCCATTCATACATTGACTGAATCGACAGAAATACAAAAAATCAGCTGTATTAAAAAAAAAAAATAGGTGGTACCATTTATATTTAGCCTGAAATTGAGTCTTCCCTTTAAGTATTTTGACG
>NC_051413.1:3968625-3968729 GCF_015228065.2 Penaeus monodon
AGTTGCATCACCCACGAGTCCGTTTCAGAATGATGCATGGAGGTTTCTCCTTCGCCCACACCAGCATTTTGCCACTCCATTTGTAGCTGTCAGTGCCTCCGCCG
>NC_051413.1:3969339-3969437 GCF_015228065.2 Penaeus monodon
GTTATCATCCCCTCGACACGCATAAAACATTTACAGTTTCCAGTCTTCCTCGCCAAGCCTGGTGGTGTTTTACGATTTTCACCCACGATAGACACAGG
>NC_051413.1:3969476-3969705 GCF_015228065.2 Penaeus monodon
TACGCCTACACATTCCCTCTATTCGGATCCTGCAGTATTCGGCTCGAAATTCCGTCATGTTTCTTGGTCTTAGCAATATTCACCAGCTGTGAGCCACGGAAGTCTATGTAAATGAGTTTATGCATGGCCTTCTGTGCATAAAATTCAATATATTCTGGAATAATTTTCTCCCTTAGAATGTTTGCTCTTTCACTCACGCTTCCGTGGGAGGACAATGAATTGGGATCTT
>NC_051413.1:3970596-3970861 GCF_015228065.2 Penaeus monodon
ATGATTGTCTTTCCTTCAATCACACCTCACACACACACTGAGGGAGTCCACACCATCTGTCCATTCCCACCCTCATAAGAATAGCGGTGTGTGTGGAATGGGGGTTGTGGTAGTATAAGTGATGTTGTAGTGATAATGATACCAGTAGTGATGGTAACGGTGATAAGGGGGTTATGAGTCGTAATTTCATTAGTTGTAATTGATAAGTATGTTGTTTTTTTCTCTTTTTTTAGGGATAACCAGCGCCTTTCGTCAGTGATTACAG
>NC_051413.1:3970931-3971261 GCF_015228065.2 Penaeus monodon
TTTTCAGTTCCATTCACCCTCAACTTGACACTTGCTTCCATTGACTACAGTGTCTGTTCTTTCACTTCCATTTTTTCCTTCTCGCTATCTTTTCTTTTCATTTCTATACTCCTCCCCCACCCCCTATCTTTTTTTTATATTAACGGTATTTTAAAAATGGTGGAAATTCCAATTTGACGCCTATCCTTAAAAATCAGCGTCGAAAGTGATCCCAACTATTTCCCAATTTTTCCTTGGTTTTCCGACGCCTCTTAAACTTTATCTAATCCTCTATTGAATTTATAAAGATAGGGCCGGCGGCGAGGGAGAGGCAGCGAGGGGCGTGGCGTG
>NC_051413.1:3971676-3971825 GCF_015228065.2 Penaeus monodon
CCGAGACAACTCAGTTTTATCATGTGCCTGTGTCTATCTACAAACTTTGATCAATCAAGTGCACTTTTTATGCGTTGACGCTTCATTAATCTCAAGCTCAGTTCAGTGATCATTATAGTAGCTTTATTTAGAAGATTTGCTGCATTTTC
>NC_051413.1:3972710-3972892 GCF_015228065.2 Penaeus monodon
GCAAACACAGAATCCAGCGAGCATGAATACAGGAGAACACAATGCATAGATGAGATGGCGCGGCAAGAGATGCAACAAGACAAGCATCAGATCCGTGAAGACAAAAATGTTGCAAAGAAGAGGAGAGGGGAAAATGTTAGAGCGAACATAACCGCAAAAGGATGCGTGAAGGTAATATTTTG
>NC_051413.1:3973442-3973696 GCF_015228065.2 Penaeus monodon
AGGCTTAATCTTGTTTTGTTTATAGAATAAACATTTATAGTTATTCCTGAATTGAAAACAATATATGTTTTATATACCATAGTGAACTAAAGACAGATAGACAAGAAGAGATAAAAATACAGGCTGTGAGACTGAGAAACGGATTAAAGGGTTGGATGAATGTCTGCTGTTAAGTGTCAACATATGGCCAGCTGTTTTCCTGCCGCTATTTCTAACGCTGCCCCTCCCTTGTTCCCGCAGATTAGCCAGTTTCT
>NC_051413.1:3973746-3974412 GCF_015228065.2 Penaeus monodon
CACCAGCGCTCGTGTAAAACTGTCTTTGATGTTATTCAGGCTAAGAAGTACGTGATGTAACAACCCTGAATGATGAGAAAAAGTTGTCGTGAAGTTTCAGGAGAGCCAGACCAACACTTCGACTGAAGCAAGAATTGGCCTTATTATCTTAATGATTCTGGACACGTGTACACAGAGAGCTTTCTTCAACAGCAAAGTATACGTACTTCTGTCGATGTTATTGAGGCTAAACACTTTACCCTGTCCAGTCTCAAAAAAAATATAAAAAAAATGGCAACTCATCCTGTCTCTTTCTCCCTTTTTTATTTTAAAAAATAATAATAAAGTGTTTAGGGCAGCATATTTCAATGAAGAAATATTGAAAGAATGTTGCATATAAACTTTAAAAATACAAAACATATTTCAATAGTAGGATTTAAGTCTCAGCATATTAAAATAAAAGAGAGACTAGGCGAATCGAAGTAATCCCGAGGATGAGTTGCCAGTTGTTATTTTTCTGAGATTGGACACGGTATAGTAACAGTTCAGTAGTAATAAAATTCACACAAAAAACGGCAGAAAACGGTGTTATTAACCTCCACGAGTAGGTTAAGAGAGACAAAAAAGTAACTCATGAACTATATCATTGCCAGAACAAGTTGAAGTAGCAGTAATAGCAAAATTCGC
>NC_051413.1:3974448-3974684 GCF_015228065.2 Penaeus monodon
CTATAGTAGATAGTGTCATCACCCTACACCATTCGCGTAACAAGAACAAATAAAAAATAACGTAGGAGTTCTATATCAACCCTAAATATATCGCCTGTCGTTCCCTCGTTGCTATGAGAGACATTTTAGCACTACGAATACATGTAACTGTGGAATAGACAACGAGCAGGTGATAACTGAGAGTCACTAAAGCATGTGGCTTAAGGAATGAACTGAAGGAGTAACATGTTACGTGC
>NC_051413.1:3975003-3975181 GCF_015228065.2 Penaeus monodon
CTTTATATTTCTTTGGTAGATAGATAGATAAAAAAAAATCTTAGACACTGTAAACGGTCTTTCTTCTTGTTTTTGGCTTGTGAGGTAAATATGATCTTGAGTGGTTGATTAGGATTGGCTGAATGTTATGAGACCAAATTACATCATTTATCATTATTAGCCCGTCATGTTTTGAGTG
>NC_051413.1:3975438-3975749 GCF_015228065.2 Penaeus monodon
CAATCATTAAATGATGATTATCACCAATCTGTCAACTTGTCACCCCTCATCACATAATAGTTAATTATCAATTATTAATTATCACCACTTTATCGCCCTGCCATCAGACATTACCAGTTTGTCAAATGACCAAACAACTATAGTAAAAGTCTGTTAATTATCAACTAATTATTACCAAGTTGTCACGCTGTCATTAGTCATCATCAAAAATTCTCATTACCCAATAAACGATCATCATTACTAGTCTTTCAAGTGTTTCTTAAGGACAAATTTTAGTTTATTAAAGGTGAGTATGAATTAGAAATGTATAT
>NC_051413.1:3975823-3975984 GCF_015228065.2 Penaeus monodon
GGTGTAAAATATCTATAAAAGATGTAGTAAATCCACTAATTCTTAAAGTATGAAAAGGGAAAAACAATGAATAGTTAAAGATAGTGATGTCATAGCAAAAGAACATGAAATTGAGAGAGAGACAGAGAGAAAGAGAGAGAGAGAAATGAAGGGAGGGAAGG
>NC_051413.1:3976102-3976170 GCF_015228065.2 Penaeus monodon
AGAGAGAGAGAGATAGAGAGACCAAACATCATAGACAGAGAGGACGGACAAAATGTATAGAGACAAGG
>NC_051413.1:3976230-3976678 GCF_015228065.2 Penaeus monodon
TTTAAGGGAAACAAGGATCTATTAGATAGAGAAAGTTAGTAACAGAAGGATCATGTGCAAAGACCGAGGAAATATAAGCAGAGCGATAGGTGAATATTTCCCTTTTTAAATAGCGAAAGAGAAGGGACAAGATAGAGATAGAAAATAGAGAGCGCAGGGAAATATGATAAGATAAGATACAGCATTACATAGTGTAATATAATATATAAATAACACAGATATAAGCAGAGAGAGCGGTAGGAAAATGAAGAAAAAATGAACAAAAAGAGAGAGAGAAACCAGGTAAATAGAGAAAACAGAAAGGGATATATAAAAACGGGGGAACAGACAGGAGAGAGCGAGAGGCATATAAAAGATTTCATCCTCGACTAAGGTTTCCATCCCATGAGGTTGTAAATGCAGAAGGAATGGCGATTTCACGTAATAAAACGGTTCCAAAGAAAGAATG
>NC_051413.1:3977368-3977477 GCF_015228065.2 Penaeus monodon
AGGTAAGAAACGGAGAGGCAAAGAAACAAAACGACCAAGATTATTCTGGAAAACACACGTTAACCCCCCCCCCCCCATCCTCTTCTGGATGCCCCCAACCCCAGCTCCC
>NC_051413.1:3977713-3977938 GCF_015228065.2 Penaeus monodon
CAACAAGCTTCCCCACCCCCTAGAAATCCCCCACCCCCTATCCCTACCACCCTACCACCCACCCACCCTACCCCACCCCCCCAAAAAACGACTCAGAAAAAAACGACAAAGATTACGACTCAAGAAAACGACATGGACCATCGCCAAGGAGACCTCCCTGCACTTTGTAAGACGACAGAACTTCAACCATTCACGCGAAATGTGAATTGTTACTCCTTCATCAAA
>NC_051413.1:3977980-3978135 GCF_015228065.2 Penaeus monodon
TCGTAAAATCGAACATTTTCTCCTAGTAAAACGGGGTTAAGATTCCTCTATGTACGTAGTAGTAAAAGGGATCGGTTTTATTTACAAGGTTGGTTTAAGTAAATTTCAGAATAAATCTGTAAACAATCTGCTTCATGTCATATGTAACTATTGGT
>NC_051413.1:3980778-3981936 GCF_015228065.2 Penaeus monodon
CTCGTTGACATGCCGGTCGTTGCGTTCATGTCGACTCATGTCTTTTGTGTGGTCAAGGTCAGCTGACGTGATTAATGTGTTGTGAATGTGCGGAGCTTTATAAGAGGGGGGGGAGTTCTCAGGGGGATTGGGGGTGTCCTGGAGGGAGGGAGGGGGGTGTACTGAGATACCTTGGGGATAGGGGAAGGATGGGGGGGGAGGAGAGGGGGATGTCCTGGGGAGGGGGAGGAGAGGGGGATGTCTGGGGAGGGGGAGAAATCGTTAGGGGAGGTGGGGATATGTGGGGGGGGTATGGAAGAGAGGGAGATATCCTAGGTGTCCTGGGGAAAGGGGGGGGGGGGGAGGTGAGGATATGTGGGAGTTGGAGGAGAGGGGGATATACCCTCCTGGGGAGGAGGGTATATTCTAGGGGGAGGGGAGTGATCTGGGATGTCCTGGGGGAAGGGAGGAAATCCTGGGGGGGGGGGAGGAAGAAGGGATGTGTGGGGGGTCCTGAGTGATGAGATATCCTAAGGAGAGGAGGGAGAGCTGGGGGAGGGGGTGTCCAAGAGGGGGAGGGGGTGTCCTAGGAGGGGAGAGGGGGTGTCCTAGGGGGGAGGGGTGTCCTAGGAGGGGAGAGGGGGTGTCCTACGGGGAGGGGTGTCCTAGGAGGGGAGAGGGGGTGTCCTAGGGGGGAGGGGTGTCCTAGGAGGGGAGAGGAGGGATGTCCTAGGGGGGGAGAGGTGTCCTAGGAGGGGAGAGGGGGTGTCCTAGGAGGGGAGAGGGGGTGTCCTAGGGGAGAGGGTGTGTCCTGGAGGGGAGAGGGAGTGTCCTAGGGGGAGGGGTGTCCTAGGAGGGGAGAGGGGGTGTCCTAGGGGGGAGGGGTGTCCTAGGAGGGGAGAGGGGTGTCCTAGGGGGGAGGGGTGTCCTAGGAGGGGAGAGGGGTGTCCTAGGGGGGAGGGGTGTCCTAGGAGGGAGAGGGGGTGTCCTAGGAGGGGGAGAGGGGGGTGTCCTAGGGGGGAGGGGTGTCCTAGGAGGGGAGGGGGGGGTGTCCTAGGGGGGTGTCCTAGGAGGGGAGAGGGGGTGTCCTAGGGGGGAGGGGGTGTCCCCAGGAGGGGAGAGGGGTGTCCTAGGGGGAGGGGTGTTCCTAGGAGGGGAGAGGGGGGGTTGGTGTCCTAA
>NC_051413.1:3981996-3983278 GCF_015228065.2 Penaeus monodon
TTTTCCTAGGGGGGGGGTTTTTCCAGGAGGGGAGAGGGGTGGCCTCCAGGGGGGGGTCCCCCCGGAGGGGAGAAAGGGGGGGTGTCCCCAGGGGGGTGCTAGGAGGGGGGAGGGGTGTCCTAGGGGGGGGGGGGTGTTTCCCCAGGAGGGGAGAGGGGGGATGTCCTAGGGGGGGAGGGGTGTCCAGGAGGGGAGAGGGGGTGTCCCAGGGGGGTGTCCTAGGGGGGGGGAGGGGGTGGGCCTAGGGGGGAGGGGTGCCCCAGGAGGGGGGGGGGGTTCCCAGGGGGGGGGGTGCCTAGGAGGGGGAGGGGGGGTTTTTCCTAGGGGGGAGGGGTTTTCTAGGGGGGGGAGGGGTGTCCCGGGGGGAGGGGGTGTCCTAGGGGGGGAGAGGGGATGTCCTAGGGGGGAGGGGGGTCCAGAGGGGAGAGGGGGTTTGTCTAGGGGGGGTCCTAGGGGGGGAAGGGGGGTCCTAGGGGGGAGGGGTGTCCCCAGGGGGGATTAGGGGTCCTAGGGGGAAGGGGGTGTCCTAGGAGGGGGGAAGGGGGGTTTTTTTTTCCTAGGGGGGGGGGGTGTCCTAGGGGGAGAGGGGGGGTCCCCGGGGCGAGGGGTGTCCTAGGAGGGGAGAGGGGGTTTGGGGCCCTAGGGGGGGTCCTAGAGGGGAGGGGTTTTCCTAGGAGGGGAGAGGGGGTTTCTGGGGGAGGGGGTTTCCTAGGAGGGGAGAGGGGGTTTTTCCAGGGGGGAGGGGGGGGTTAGGAGGGGAGAGGGGTTTCTAGGGGGGGGGGGTTTGTCCTGGAGGGGGGGGGGGAAG
Source organism: Penaeus monodon (assembly GCF_015228065.2). Lineage (NCBI taxonomy): Eukaryota > Metazoa > Arthropoda > Malacostraca > Decapoda > Penaeidae > Penaeus > Penaeus monodon. The sequence goes on from NC_051413.1 coordinate 3,982,805, forward strand.
GGGGGGGGGGTTTGTCCTGGGGGGGGGGGGGGTTGGGGGGGGGTTTGTCCTAGGGGGGGAAAGGGGGGTTTGCCCTAGGGGGGGGGGGGTTTTTGTCCTGGAGGGGAGGGGGGGTGTCCTGGGGGGGGAAGGGGGTGCCTAGAGGGGATAGGAGTGTTTAGGGAAAGAGTTTTCCTATGAGGGGGAGGGGGGGGTGCCCCTAGGGGAGAGGGATTTGTCTGGGGGGGATGGGAGTTTTTGGGGGAAAGGTGTCTATGGGGGGAAAGAGGGGGGGCTAGGGGAGGGGGATTTTTTGGAGGGGATAGGAGGTTCTAGGGGAGAGAGGCCCTAGGGGGGAGGGGGGTCCTAGGGGAGGGGATTTGTCCTGGGCGGGAGGAGAGAGTGAGAGAAGGGGAGAGAAGGGATTAGGATGGAGAGATAGGATGTTTGTTTTCATTATTCCTGGAGTGGGGTGCGGGGTGGTATGGTGTGGTG
>NC_051413.1:3983413-3983565 GCF_015228065.2 Penaeus monodon
ACCAACAACACAGCAATAAACACTCACTATTTATATATTTCGTTCTACATCTCCGCTTCTTTCCTCCTCCTCTTCCGTTATTCCTTGCAATAAGTGTGGAAGGCTTTCTTGCAAGTTGATATCTATGTTGAATTCATGTCCTGAATATGACA
>NC_051413.1:3983826-3984087 GCF_015228065.2 Penaeus monodon
ACACGTAATTATTTTTGTTTATTACTTAATTTACCCTCTTTTCAACTCCTTATTCGTCTGCTCTCCCTCCCCGTTTATTCACCTATGTGCCTTCTCTTGCTTTATCTGTTTACTTCTGTGTTTGTTTAGTTGTTTACTTTTTTTCATTAAGAAATGATTGTAATCTGACATTCTTAAGATTTGTTATAAAAGTTAAAGCTAAGGGGAAAAAATATTTCAATAAATGAGGGAAAAGCGCAGAAAAAAAACTAAACATCCCAT
>NC_051413.1:3984151-3984526 GCF_015228065.2 Penaeus monodon
CTGAAAATGGACAACAACAGAAATTTAAAATCTGAAAATGGACATTTTTTAAATGAAAATGGACAGCAAAAGATTTAAAAAATTAAAATTAACAACAAAAGAAATATATGTTGCACCCCACAAAGCAATATGCAAAAACACCAAACCTGAGACACAGTGGAGAATGCATGCACCCTCCAGCAAGAGATTTTGGCACTGTAGGAATGCCCTATCCTCAGTGCCATAGTGTTGCAAGAGTCCTGTGCTGAGAAAAGAGGGAGAAACGTGGCAATAAAGATTACGAAGAATGAAAAATGCTTAAGAAATGCTTAAGAATAGGAGGAAAGATGAAGGAGGATTTTTAAAAAAGGACAAATATAGAAAATGGAGACTGTC
>NC_051413.1:3985218-3985569 GCF_015228065.2 Penaeus monodon
AATAGTAGTAGTATCGTTATCATCCCTATCATTAGTTACCTTTTTTCATTACTTAAGCATCACAGTTTCAAAATCACCATTACCAATTTATCATTTATGTTACTAAAAAGAAGAGACAGCCATGTACACTCCTCTTCTAAGCGACTCTTCACCTATAGTAGAAAAGGACATGAGATAAAATTAAAATGGATAAATGAAAGCTTTTTACAAAAAAAAAACAGACGAACATAAAGTTATCATTCCCTGCTCCCCGGTCGAGAGTTCAGCGATGAATCACAAACCGAATCATAATTGCATCGGTAAACAGGACTCTTCTTCCTCTCCCCTGCTTTCTGGCTCTCTCTGACTGCA
>NC_051413.1:3987065-3987161 GCF_015228065.2 Penaeus monodon
AAAGGGATTCAAGTGCCTTCTGCGCCTGGACAAAGGGCGTCGTATCCTAATTCAGAGACTAAAAGAGAAGACCGTTAGACCAATCACGAGACCTTT
>NC_051413.1:3987810-3987936 GCF_015228065.2 Penaeus monodon
GCAAAAAAAACAACACATCTTCGGCAGCCTTACCGAGGTTGAATTTGATCTTGGGTGAAGGGAACATGAAAATCTAATGAATCCTTGTATGGCCTCCTTCCCTTCAAAAGGAAATGGACGTCTTAC
>NC_051413.1:3987973-3988073 GCF_015228065.2 Penaeus monodon
TCCTACTAAATCCTACTTCACAGACTGAAGGGAACTTCGAGAAGGACCCCGTACCCTGAGGGAGAGTCTGGAGAGGGGGTATGGGGGTGGGGGGAGGCCC
>NC_051413.1:3989396-3989649 GCF_015228065.2 Penaeus monodon
CTTTCGCCACCACAAAGATAAAAGCAATAAACGGCGTTGCATCGACAGGCCTGTAATAGTGTTTACAGCCTATGAACACAATGACTGCGGTACAGAGGCTGTCACTCTTTCATTTCATTTGCAGACATTTGCGCGTGTACAGGCAAGCATATAAGCGAATTTACGGGCGTGCTATGTGTCATTTTGACTCGTGTTTACATGTGTTTATTTTTTCCAGTGCATGTGCATCTGTTCATGTGTTCATTTCATTTGT
>NC_051413.1:3990261-3990338 GCF_015228065.2 Penaeus monodon
GTTTTTATCAATCCCTTTTTATCTTCTTTTGTTTCTCCCAATGTACTTGTTGTCATGGAGATTTAATTGAAAATAAC
>NC_051413.1:3990546-3991246 GCF_015228065.2 Penaeus monodon
ATCTCTAAATCAAATAATAGATATCTTTATAATTTCTATCATCTGTAGTAATCACTGTGCCTAGAGTCACAAGTGTTATCATAATACAACTAATTATAGCTGTAACCAATAAAGGATACTGTCTTTTCAATTATTTTACTGCCATATTTATTCTGGGCTATGGCATATTACCCTCTGACGATATAAAATGTAAAATCCTATTCTGAATATGGCGAATTTTAAGTAGGAACGTTTTTTTCATAAAAGTCAGTCCCATGCTTTTCCATTTCATACAACATCAATTGCAGCATTAGCATATTCAGATTATTGTTCAAACCACAAACTGGCAGCTCAAACATATATCAAAACATGGCGTTATAACTCGCAAAATGATGGCAAATTTAATATGAAAAAGAATACTTATCATCACACGCAGCTTCATACAATATCATCTACGAGTATTTCATATTTGCCTCAGTACAATATTATGTTCTTATTGCGGCAACGCAGTTTAATATACAAAGTATAAAACTTTCGGGCGACTTTAGTATCAAAATATGGCGTCGTAAACCCGTAGAGTTATTCCGGATAGAGCGTTTTCCCTCATCAAATATAGTACCCTTTTGGCTGCTCCTCTTAAGAAGCGCCTCGGTGGTTTATCGCCGGATTGGTCGAAGTAATTCTCAAGACTACTGACGTACTGAAATGACATAGTCAGAGG
>NC_051413.1:3991963-3992034 GCF_015228065.2 Penaeus monodon
TATATATGTGCCCTTGCGAGGATAGTCCGGTGTTCATGTGAATCTTCAAGGCACAGATCCATGGCCGCTCC
>NC_051413.1:3992532-3992846 GCF_015228065.2 Penaeus monodon
CCCTTCGAAAAAAGAGTAAAAAGTGATATGGAACGAAAAGCAGAAGTAGCGAAGCGACGAAAAACATTTTCTTATATCACTTTCTTTTTCCTCTCTCTCTCTCCTGGACTTTGGGCGCAGTTGGATTGCATGCAAATATCTTTTTTTTTCTGCCAGTCGTTTTGCGTGTGGATGTTTGTTATAGGTATGTATTACTTAATACATATATAGGACATCTAATAACAAGAGAAGAGTGAATGGCAAGTAGATAAAAAAGAATGATTTGTTAGAGAGTTAATAACCATGGAGAGACAGGGAAAACGCACACGTGTGAG
>NC_051413.1:3993521-3993604 GCF_015228065.2 Penaeus monodon
AATGGAAATTAATGAATATGAGGATGAGAGGGAGAAGGGCAGGAGGAATGAATGGGAAGATAAATATAAGATTATGAAATAAA
>NC_051413.1:3993685-3994670 GCF_015228065.2 Penaeus monodon
ATAAAGAGGGAAGAAGAGAGAGGGAAAATTCCTCACTGGTTTATGAATATGATAATGTTGTCAAGGCAGCTGACATGACCACAATCATTCTCCTTTCACATACACGCGGAGAGAGGGGAGTATGCAGATGGGGAAGGGGAGGGGAGGATGCGGGCGGGGAAGGAGAGGGGAGAAGAGGGGAGGAAGAATGGAGAGAAGTGAAGGAGGACGAAGAAGGAGAGAAGAGGATGCGGAGGAGGAGAGGGAAGGAAGGAGACTGGAGGATGTAATACGAGAACGGGGGTGGAGAGAAGTGAGAGAAGGAGAGGGGAGAAGAGGGGAGGATGCAGATGGGGAAGAAGAGGGGAGGATGTATGGGGAAGGAGAGGGGAAAGGAGGGGAGGATGCAGTACGAGAGGGGGAAAGAATGGAGAAAAGTGAGAGAGGGCAGGGAAAGAGAGGGAGGATGTGAAGGGAGGAGGAGAGGAACGGGTGTGAAGGGAGGAGGAGAAGGAGGATGTGAAGGGAGGAGAAGAAGGGAGAATGCAGTAAGAAAGGAGAGGAAATAATACGAAGGTAGGGAGAGGGCAAGGAAAGAGATGGGAAGAAGAGGGGGGGGAGGGGTGCAGCACGAGATTGGGAAAGGGAAGAATAGGAATAGGAAAAAGGGGCGAGAAAAAGGGGGAGTTAATGGTAGGAGAGCTGCGAAGAAGGGATAAGGGGAAGAAGAAAGAACAAGATGAGAAAAAGGAAGAGGCATAAAACAAGGAGGAAATAGAGGAGAAAAGTTAAGGAAGGAGACGGAGACAAGGAAGGGAGACAAAAAGAGGAGAGGAGAGAAAATCGAAAAGCGGGAGATATGAAGAGGGGAAGAGAAGAGGGAAGAGGAAAGTGGAGAGAAAACGTAAAAGAGAAAAAAAGGAGGAGGAAAAGAGTAAAAAAAAACTGTAAAGGACACAAAAGAATAACAAGAAGTTGACAGAGATGATAAACAGATAAGCAGAAG
>NC_051413.1:3994728-3995155 GCF_015228065.2 Penaeus monodon
GATGACGAGATGAAAAGCATAACAAAGCTCTAAGAAAAAGATAACGAGGTGATAACGAGATAACAAAAATATAACATCGATATAACAAGGAGTTAACAAAGAAATAATAAGGAATAGCGAGATAAAATAGAGGAGTTAGCAAAGATGCATCAGTGTGGTAACAAGGTAACAAATAGATAACAGAGAGATAACAAGGTGATAACGACGAGATAACAAAGATATAACAAGATAACAAATAGATAACAAGCAGATAATAGATAAAATGCCTAAAAATTTTCGATAAACAGTAAAACAAACTAAAGAAAGAAATACTAACACGCTGTAACGTAGAAGAAAAATTAAATAAAACAAGGAAAACACGACGTAGGAAAAAATAGGCTGCGATAATGACGATAAGAATGTATATTCATTACGTCCACAATTTTGA
>NC_051413.1:3996129-3996843 GCF_015228065.2 Penaeus monodon
GTCATAATTACAGGTTTGGTGAAAACACAGCAATAATCAAATCGGGTCCCTAGCTGAAGTAAGAAATGCAGCGCAGAATGGACCTAATCAAGCTTCATTCACAACGAAGCGCCAATAAAGCACTGGTGAGGGAGTGCCACTGCCACAAACAATGCCTTCATCAACATCACCACATCACCCTCAACAGCAAAACTACCACCTGACCTCCACGAATCAACTAACACCATTACTGCGCTAGTAACACCATCATCACCATGGCTTCGTCAACTACAATGATCTCATAGGCACCAATAAAAACGCCATCACCATCAATGACATTGCACCATCATTACGCGACAACACTATCATCACCAACAAAATTACAACACCGTTACCATAGAATGTACCACATCATCGTCACCACAACTTTACCTACACCACGATAGCAGTATCTCCACCATCAACGGCAAACTAAGCATATACTAAGCCCCACCAACCTCAGCCATCAACATCACCACCACCCTGTTAACACCACAATGCCATCACCGTCAATAAAACCACAACGCCATCACCACCACTAACACCACAAAACATCACCCCCCAACACCCCTCCCCCCTTTATTTCTCTTCATCCTCCAACATCACCCCCTCCCTCCCCCCACCACCACCAAAAAACACATGATCTCTCCCTTTAACACGAGATAACGAGAGATACCGGGATAGCGATTGAGTCAT
>NC_051413.1:3997416-3997901 GCF_015228065.2 Penaeus monodon
CACACAGAAAACGTACTAAAAGTATACAAACAAGAATGACCTTCCTTTCTACAGCTGCATATTCCTCTACACTTTGAAATTGCCCTGTGCGTGAGTGCTGTATCTTGCAACCAAAAGGTGGTTATATTACACCAGTATTATCCGGAAGAAAATTATGTATCAAAGTGCAGGAAGATGATCAGTCAATAACTCAACGTCACTTGTTGGCAGCGTGAGAATGGATAGGGGAGACCTTACTTATTATGTTATCTGTGACGTCGATTGTGTTATATAAATGTGTATATGATACGAGATATTTATGGGGTAAAGGGAGTCGCCTGTTAGAGATTAGATTATATAATGGGTGTATGCTATAAAGCATAATAGTGTATAGAAATGGCATATTTTGATGATACAGAATGGGTGCAATGATATTGATAAAGGTAATTGCAAATAGGGTAGTTTTTCTCTTTCTTTGTAAGGTGGAATGAGGGAAAGGAGTACAC
>NC_051413.1:3998261-3998445 GCF_015228065.2 Penaeus monodon
GAAGAGAGGAGATAATGCCTGAAGGAAGTAGAAAGCACATACGAATGAATTTATAAACGAGAAAAAACATAGAAATACGAAAAATTAAGGAAGAGGAGAGAATAACAAATAGGAGATGACGGAAAAGAGGCAACTGATGATAAGTGAAGAAATTTGTTTGTTAGAAAGAGCAACGCATAAGGGA
>NC_051413.1:3998683-3998924 GCF_015228065.2 Penaeus monodon
GACAACAAAATAGAAAACTGAATAATATAAAAAGAAATAAAAATGTATAGAATTATATAAGATGAATAGAATTAAAAGTAATGCATGAAAATACACTAAAAATAATAGGAAGTGAGAGAGACGAGAGAAGAAAAAGAAAAGAAGTATAGATAAAGAAATGAAGGATAGTCATATTTGATAAAGGTGAATAAATATATGAAGAACGTAAAGCATAAAAACGCTTGTTCGTGCTCTTTCTTAT
>NC_051413.1:3999205-3999374 GCF_015228065.2 Penaeus monodon
GGATTTCGTTTCAACCAAAACTGTGTGATTTGTGTTATCTGTTTTGTCTTTTTCACGTAAAGATTAAGTTTCCTTTTATTCACGAAAATCCAGCTAGAATTGATGCATGATTTTTTGCTCCATCTATACATCCGAAGGTTGCCAATAGAAAAATGGATTTGGGAAGCGC
>NC_051413.1:3999878-3999978 GCF_015228065.2 Penaeus monodon
GGCCTTTGACCTTTAAATTCCTTTTGAAAAATAATGAAAAAATAAAGAAACGTTTTTTGATGAAAACAAAATGCACGCATATTAATTTGAAAGGATACTC
>NC_051413.1:4001777-4001853 GCF_015228065.2 Penaeus monodon
TTGTGAATGTATCATTGTGTGCAAGCGTGTTAGCTACCTATTCACCATCGCATCTTTGAGACACAGAAAAGAGAAA
>NC_051413.1:4001994-4002418 GCF_015228065.2 Penaeus monodon
TCCCTTACCCCGCTTGGTCTCTAAGGAACGAAGGAGCAATTGTTCTTATAGTGCTCGCTGCCTGATTACCTCTGTTGTCCCTTTAGAATAGAAGCGTGTATTGTGTATGGGACGGATGTTTGTGTGTGCGTGGTTGTATGTGGGTTTATTAGTGTGTTGTGGGTTTATGTGGGTTTATGAGTGTGTGTGTAGGGGGGGAGGGGAGTTATGTGGGTTTATGAGTGTGTGGGGGGGGGGTATGTTGGTTTATTAGTGTGTTGTGGGTTTATGAGTGTGTGTGTGTAGGGGGGAGGGGGTTATGTGGGTTTATGAGTGTGTGTGTGTGTGTGTAGGGGGGAGGGGGTTATGTGGGTTTATGAGTGTGTGGGGGGGGATGTGGGTTTATTAGTGTGTTTTGGTTTTTGTGTGTAGGGGGGAGGGGGGT
>NC_051413.1:4007108-4007209 GCF_015228065.2 Penaeus monodon
TGCATTACCCAACAGCCGGTCCTTCTAAACGCGTCTCACTCCACTGACCGTGAGTTCATGAGGCACTTTTTTCCTCATGGGATTTTTGGACGAAATCGGCT
>NC_051413.1:4007266-4007407 GCF_015228065.2 Penaeus monodon
TATTAGGCGGGGTTTTAGTGGGGGAGAACGGGGGAGGGGAGGGTTAAGTGGAGGATCGTATGGGGAGCTCTTAGTGGGGGAAAGAGGGGGGTAGAAGGGGTGAGTGCCATTGAGGTGGGTAGGAAGGGGGTAGAGGTTCAC
>NC_051413.1:4007481-4007610 GCF_015228065.2 Penaeus monodon
AGAGACGTCGCTTCGGTCGGGGTAACCGGGGGAGGGGGAGCGTGTGATGGCTTGTAACAGCAGGAAACTTGTGGATGATGTTTCCCTTGGGTCTCCGCCCTCGTGAGAACGTTGAGACACTTTTTTCAG
>NC_051413.1:4008762-4008866 GCF_015228065.2 Penaeus monodon
ACATATTGTTCACCTTGCAATATTGACATCGGAAATATCACAGGAGCCTGATATCTTGCTTCTCGTCCCGGAGACGCTTCGGGTCGCGTTCTCCCTCCTTTGTA
>NC_051413.1:4008899-4008991 GCF_015228065.2 Penaeus monodon
ATCATTTTTTCAACCATCAACATTTTGCAAGACGTCAGGGGGGAGTGTAAATTCGTACAGTGTAGCTAAGAAAGAGATACTAAGAGCCATGA
>NC_051413.1:4010173-4010458 GCF_015228065.2 Penaeus monodon
ACACGAAGCATCAATTTCCTCAGTATAATATTACGCAAACACGATAACGAAAAAATGTAAAAGCAATAGTCCTTTTGTGTATCCAGTAAGTTTCACGATGATACTTAACTGACAACAGATATTGCATTATCTTGCAATATTGGCACAGGAAATTCCATAACAGTTGGTCCAGAATTTCTATTGGCTGCAACGAACTTCGGAATCTTCCTTCAGTGATCTTGGGCCAAATAAGGCGTTCTTCCACTAGCTATTTCTCCATGTTCTTTATCAGATCTCTAATTCCTT
>NC_051413.1:4010576-4010675 GCF_015228065.2 Penaeus monodon
TGTTAGCCCTTTATCTTTCTATTACTTATTTCAGAATTATTCAGTTTTCCCAGTATTTTTCCTTATTTCTATTATATTTATTAGTAGCAGTCTTTTCTA
>NC_051413.1:4010934-4011021 GCF_015228065.2 Penaeus monodon
TTAAACTATTTATGACAAATAGAATTTCCTTCGAATTCTGAAGGCGATTTATGACACTCCTTTTCCTAGAAAACCGCATTACCGTAT
>NC_051413.1:4012097-4012404 GCF_015228065.2 Penaeus monodon
TAACATGAAGTAAATGCTTACCTGGGAAAAATATAAACTTGTTGCAGGTTTTCGTGTTTTGTTTAAGAGTTCCCTAAAAACATAAATATAGTTGGACTCTCCAGCTTGGCTCTACTGGAGAATGTGCATGTAATGATTTATTTACCTTTCCAAGTTTCTTCTCCCACTGCAGTCATGTGATGAACTAGCAGGGTATACTCCTTTGCAAATGCAGAATTACATTTCAATTGGTGAGAGCAAAGTGCAAGATTTAAAACCATTGTTTAAAATAGAACTTATCCCTTTGAATGACTGGTGACAATCAGTG
>NC_051413.1:4012749-4013618 GCF_015228065.2 Penaeus monodon
AATTAAAGTTAATCGCAATTAAATAACGGTAGACTGAACAAAATATTAAAGGAACTTAAAGAGTTCTTAAAGTTGTTTCGTTCAACAAAAGATCAAAATCTGAAACTGAATTCAGCAATGTAATAACTTTTAATCTAAATCTCTTTTTACGCTTCAATTCATAACAGTGGAATCATTCGCCAAAGGATGCAACAAGGGTGCGGAAAGTAACAACCACTTGCACAAGTCTAAAAAATACACGATGCCCTTGCCTATGACAAAGGACAGCAAGAAATGTGTAAAGATTAACATATTACTAATCAGAGAAATATTTAACTGTTTTATTTCAGTTCCAAACAAAATACATGTTATAAGGAACATACCCCTAAGAATATATGTTTAAAGAATAACGTAGATAGTGATCACCGAAGTTATTACTTAATATAATTCAATTCAACAGAACACACATATTCAAAACAGAGAAACAACAACGAAACGGGCAACGATATCATTTTCAAATATCAGTTGTTTACAAAAACGTCTTTATACATATAATCCCGTTATGAAATGTTTACTTTTGTTAGTGCAAGATGTAGATAGGAATAATTAGTAAAGAAACTTTTAGTTCTGATAAAGAACACAAAGGGAAAATATGGGCATCAACAAATCTCGAGCCAAATTTAAAGCCCACTCTTTCAAAGGTATTCCCAGCTTAATATATACTTTTTTTTTTTACAAAAAACTAAACAACCATGTTGGAAGCGACGCACTGTGATAATAATCATCACAGTACATGATGCAAAACTTACAAGCTACATCATCTTCAAAGCTGATACCACAAAACGTATTTTCTCCACCAAAGATCCAGTCCGTCAGGTCAGCAGTATCTA
>NC_051413.1:4013724-4013790 GCF_015228065.2 Penaeus monodon
TAGCAAGTTCATAAATCCATTTACTTTTCTAGGAAAGAATTCTAATATATGATAATTTAGTTAATA
>NC_051413.1:4014306-4014571 GCF_015228065.2 Penaeus monodon
ACAAAATAGCTGTATGCACGCGTGAGGGTATTCATTTGGTCGGCGCTCGAACTGCCAAGCCCAAATTTATCCAATTAATAATCCTGTCTTTCAAAATGACGCGACAGCGATACCAGCATTAGTACTTTTTATTGATCCGCTGACAGTTTCACGTCACGTTTGCCTCGCTGACCAGCCATCGGCAGAAGTTGGAGTGGAAGTTTGTGCTGACGCAGACGAGGACCAGCGGCTGACACCTCTGATGAGGGCCCAGCTTAAGTTTTGT
>NC_051413.1:4014882-4015457 GCF_015228065.2 Penaeus monodon
AAAGATAGATAAAGATAGTGAGGGGGTAGAAAGAGCACACTTAAAAGCCTGCTAACCGCATTCTGAATCAGACTGACCATTTCACAACTCAATTGATTTTATCATAATACAATGACAATCTTTTTATATTTGAATGCATGCAATCGGTGATAGGTTTTCTTCTTTCTCTTTCCTTTTTTTCTCATTTCTTTTTCCGCAAAGCATAAGAAGAAAGAAATAACAGAAAATCTATACCGGGAGATTAACAACACAGTAACACACGTTCCGCGGTGCACCCAAGCGCGGCAGCCAATCACAGGAAGCGCTGGAGAATCATCCAACCAATCACAGCCTCAACTGAAGTATTATCCAGCCAATCACGGACCCGCTGAAGAATTCTCAGAACCAATCAGGATCAAGATACGAGCCAATTAAGTATTTAAGGCCAATAAGCACACTTGATGAAGACTCCCTCGCCAACCTTAAGGATTTCTGTCAACGCTCAGAAATTGACTTTGAAGACGAGGGGAAAAAATGTCTTCTGTGCTATTCTTTCGACGAATTTACCCACCGAGACTCTACTTTATTCCAAAAAT
>NC_051413.1:4015816-4015941 GCF_015228065.2 Penaeus monodon
TCTTGTATAGACCTTTTAAAACAAAATCACGCGCAATAACGATAAGAACAAGAACTGCAAAAACAACAATGCATATAATGTTCATCAAGTGTGAAAACTTTGCAAGGATCAGCTACGTGACTAAG
>NC_051413.1:4015962-4016193 GCF_015228065.2 Penaeus monodon
TTCCAGCTCGCACGTTTAAAAAAAAGGGCCTAGTTGCCGTATTGAATCTCGTTGGGGAATGAGTCTGTCGGCCTAAACGCTGCTATTTATGTAGTGTTGTTTTTCCCCCGTGTATTTCAGTGGTAGCCCTTCTGTGCGGGCGTGCAAGTGAGGGGAAGTGAGAGGAACGGAGTCATTTCGTTTTTATGGCTGTTTCAGTTTATGTGTTTGTCTGTGGGGTTTAATGGTTTG
>NC_051413.1:4016622-4016764 GCF_015228065.2 Penaeus monodon
GTTGTGGTTCTTAATCGGCAGTGCTCTCACCCCCTAAGGAGTGCGAGGAAGGTTCCTAGGTGGTGAAAGAATGCCAATAAAAAAAAACATATTAATTATAAAATACATTTTTTGCACAAGCATGTTATTTTTATGCGGGGGT
>NC_051413.1:4017666-4019668 GCF_015228065.2 Penaeus monodon
TGTAAATTGGTTTCTTACGAAGTCGGGCCTTTTAAAAATAAGTTTATGTGGCAGTATTTAATTCAATTCAATTTTAGTATTGTGTGTTATCTTCGCATATATGTATTGACTCTGGTATGAATAAAAATATTTTTTTCTTAATTAAGTTTATATTTATCGTTGGTTCTCCTATCATTTCATTTATTATTTCTCTCTCTGTCTAGCTTTCCATATAATGAGGAGGAGGATTTTGATGAGTTTATTTAAAAATCGTTCGAAAGCCTTCATGATTTCAGATAAAGCTTAGGAAGTGCAATGGTTATCATTACTAGTGATAGTAACACTGCTACTAGTATTTCTATGCCTCTACTACTGTTGTTAATGCTGTTTTTGTAGTTTCTGTTATAGGTATACTGAGATTTATGATTTTATCTTTATCATCATTATCATCATTCAAGTTTATCGTTCTTAATGATGTTGTCATTAACATAGGGGTATCAGATCATCATACTAATACGTATTATTATTGCTATAACAATTTTCATTTCTTCTATGTTAATCTTTATGTCACTATCATTCTCATCATCACCTGCCTATATCAATTTTGAAATCATTATTAATACATCAATCTTTGTATCACAATCATGCTTGTGATTGTTATATCAATATATGATTAATTAATCTTTGTATCCCTACCATTCGTATCACTGTTATATCATTTTTTAAATATTACTGCTGCTAAATTAATTTCTGTATCGTTACTGTTATCGTAACTGTTATATCAATTTTAATATTATCATCACTACATTAATATTTACATCACGATCATTGTTATCATCACCTTCGTAGTACATCAATTTTCATACTGTTATTGCTACATCAATCTTTATACTACAACCATTCTTACCGTTGTTATGTCAATTTTCCCATTTCTACTGCTACATTAATCTTTATACCGCTATCATCTTTATAATCCCCTTCATATTATAGCAATTCCGATACCATTATTGTTTCATAAATCTTCGTATCACTGCTATTCTTAACACTGATATGTCAGTTTTTTATATTATCATTGCCACATTAATCTTCATATCACTATCATTCTTATCACTGTTAGATCCATTTTGATATCATTATTGCCACATTAATCTTTGTATCATTACTATACCTATCACTGTTATATCAATTTTCACATTATCATTGCCACATTAATATTTATTTTTTTATTCTTATTACTACTTTTATCAACATTATTCAGGCTTCATCAGCTTCCTTCCATACACCCTGTACTACCCTTTCTTTCACGAAACTTTCAACTAATTAGTAACAAATTTTGATTCCATTATGAGTCTATTCAATTAAAGTTTTCTCTCTCGAACTCTGTATAATCTAATTAAGAGCTCCGATATTCGAATAATTAATGTTGCGATATCATTAATACTACTCTCAGTATCGTTAGCTTTTGTTTTCTCGTTTGTGTTGTTGTTTGCAAGTGGAGAAATATAGAGAAAATTTTTTCCCCTTTTTTCCATGGTTTGCCCGCGTGTTTTGTATTAATTGGTTATTTGTTTGTCCTCTTTACGTATAACAAGTTCTTTTTATTTAACTAGCAATAGCAATGGAAGCTTTGGAAATATATTATGTTTTCTTTTAGTTTGTCTGGGAACTACTAAAATAATCGGTCTTTATCATAAAATCTAAGAAGAATTGAGTAACGTAGAAATAAAATGCTAGAGATGAGTTGTTTATATTTAATAATCTTCAGGATCGTATGTCAAGCTAAGGGATAATATGACAACAGTACACAGATGGAAAAATATGAAGCATTTAAGTCTGTGGAGCAGGTCCTCTCCACACACACTAAGCAAACATTATGACTAGATTCCATATGAGAGTAAATATGTCCCAAGTGATTGTAATATGAATACCAAATGAGAATGCGAAACTTGATATTATAGGAAAATTATGAAGTTGATATCAAAGGTAAATTATTGAATAATACAACTAATTGTTCAAAGGATCA
>NC_051413.1:4019705-4020481 GCF_015228065.2 Penaeus monodon
AAAAGATAGAGGTATTGATTAATGGTAATGCGATTCTCACCATTAAAAGAGTTTATGAAATTTAAAACCTAATTACATTTTATTTGTTGAAGAATCATAGTTCTTTGCGCATCATTTACATTGAAATTAGCATAATCACTTTCACTCGTATCATTTCAGTGTTTAGTTACTAATAACAGAACACTATACGACACTTCCAGACTTTTCCACTTATATAAACAGAAACACGAGATTTGTCAGCAATACACGATATTGCAAATGATATATGACAAATGGCTGGCTGACGATAAGTGAATTCTCTGAGAATCTTTTATCCTCTTTACATGCAGATTGTGCTCTGCGTCCGGTCACGTTTGCTTCAAATCAGTTTATATTTGCAACAAAATAAGTCAATCAACAGGCTGCATTCGAACACTTGATACTACCCTTGACTTCGCTGGAATGTAATCTTGGTTAGGTGTTTTTAACATCCTCTCTAAAAGGATTCAAAATCACTTAATTCTCTTTCTCTCTATACCAGTTTGTTAAATGCTATAAAACCATTTGACTTTCTACATCTTATCTTCAAACCACACGCATAAACAGCCATATAAATAAATAGATGAGGAAGGAGGGATAAAGATGTAGAGACATTTTACATCATGTGAGATTTCTGAGTGACGGATTAGATATCAGGGTGATATCTAATCTCAAATTCCAGATGACCGGAACACATTAATACTAGTTTTTTCGAAAAAAAAGTTAGCACGGTTATGAATACTTCTTATCATAACTAG
>NC_051413.1:4020717-4021060 GCF_015228065.2 Penaeus monodon
ACGAACTCGAAACAATAACAATAAAAATATGTTCTTCTCAAAAAAACGAATAAATAGATAAATGATAATAATAATGATCCCTAAAAACACTTCAAAAACACAACCCTAAGGGATGTTTGGACGTGGAGCTAAATTATCCCTAATTCCTCGATCGCGGGGAGCAAACGACGCGACTCAGGCAAGAGGGAGAGATGACAGAGCACATCGATCATAGTTAGGGCTATGGGCGTCATCGAGGAGGACCTTGAGGGCGAGCCGAGTATGAGCTGCCGTATGTAGGGATAGAGTCGCTGTTTCTCGCGTCTTGACTTACTCCTCTCCCCCTTGGGTGGTCTGGGGGGGA
>NC_051413.1:4021472-4021696 GCF_015228065.2 Penaeus monodon
AGAAGCCGGTTCATCAAACGGGCAACATAACTTTATTCTTATATAATGCTGCGTCCCCATTCCTCTTACTAACTAACATCCCTTTAATAAAACACTCTATGAGCTTCCCTTTTTTTTATGTCAAAATAAAACTCTTTCGGAGATTTCCACTCCTCGTCATGGACAGTTCTCATGACATCTTGAAAAATTACTTATAGAATGCCCTCCTTGACCCCCCCCCCCTC
>NC_051413.1:4021734-4021867 GCF_015228065.2 Penaeus monodon
TAAGTAAAAGTATCATATGTGTCGATGCAACCCTGAGGCTCCAAAGAAAAACAAAAGAGCGATGTAATATAAGTATTTGAAAGGATTGGAACGCTATCCTAACCACTAGTTTTTTAGTCTTTTCTTCTGTTCC
>NC_051413.1:4022094-4022269 GCF_015228065.2 Penaeus monodon
ACCTTCACCAAGAGGACTAAAAGCCTGTCGAAAGGAGAAGGACGGAGATGACTTGAATTCTGTGGAGGAGATCTCTTGGCAGACTTGAGTTGACGCTGGAGATAAAATGGCCGATGCCGTAAAATAGACGAAGAAATGGTGATGATGATGACGTAAGATAAAAAAATTTGAAATG
>NC_051413.1:4023652-4023725 GCF_015228065.2 Penaeus monodon
CTGAATTAATATGAAGGAAGTTCATGCGTTTGCTCCTTCTTCACCATTTCTCAAAATCAGCCGCCTCCCTCAT
>NC_051413.1:4023833-4024085 GCF_015228065.2 Penaeus monodon
GTCCTCTCTGCGAGGGGGAAGTAGATAGACATCACCGATAAAGCGAAGATCAAAATGTCCCATGACGATACAGGATGACGTTTGCTCTTTCGTCTGACATCCTTTCATCAAGACACCTTTCTCTCTCCGAGTTCTCTTATGCAAATTATTTCCTTCTCCTTCTACCGTTCGTGTGGAAGGGGAGGGGGGTAAAGTGGGAAGAGGGAGGCAGAGAAGGGAGGAAGGTAAAGAGGAAAATAGGTCGGGTGAGGA
>NC_051413.1:4024335-4025120 GCF_015228065.2 Penaeus monodon
AGGAGGGCGCGATAACTGACACCCAGGAGACACCAGCGAGTGAGGGCTGTGAAGGAGAGGTAAATGACACACAGCTAAGGAACTGCCAGCCCACCAGGGAGCGGTTGGGATGGTGAGGCACGACGCTCGAAGGGAAAATGAAGAACGGGGTGTGTTTCATCGTTAAAAAAAAAGTAAAATGATTAAAAATAAAACGAATATGCGAAAATATAAAGTTTTTTTCTTTTTGTTATGAATATCAAGGTTATTTTTCTTTCTCTCTTACTTGCTCGGAGACAGAGACAGAAAGTGAGAGGGAGAGAGAGAGGGAGGGGGGAAGAGACATGAAGAGATAGAGAGGATAAGAAGTAAAGAAAAAAACAAAGACAAGGAGAAAATCAAAAAGATAGAAAGAGAGAAACAGAAACAAAGAGAGAAACAATGAAATAGGGAGAGAGAACATTAAGAAAACAAGAGAGAGACAGAGATATAGGAAAGAGCGAAAAGGAAGGAAGCAAGAGAGAGACAGTGATAGAAAAAGTGAAACGAAAAAGAAACGAAGAGATAAGAAGAGAGAAGAGGAAGAAAACAAGGTAGAGAGAGACAGACAGACAGGAAAGAATGAAAAGAGACAAAAAAAACAAAGAGATAAGAAGAGAGAAAAGGATGGAAACAAGGTAGAGAGAGACAGATAAACAGGAAAGAATGAAAAGAGACAAAGAAACAAAGAGATGAGAAGAGAGGAAAATAATGAAGCAAGCTAGAGAAAACAGAGACACACAGCCATCCCAGCGCTCGAGCACTCA
>NC_051413.1:4025308-4025513 GCF_015228065.2 Penaeus monodon
TCTGTTTGCATCATGCGTACCTTTGTCACTCGCAACTCTGATTTCATGCTTGCTGTCTATGTCTCCTCGAAATCCAACCGCTGTGCATCAAGTGTGCTTTCTGCTTGAGTGAATGCAGCAGGTGCGAGGTGCAGCCTTTGCAAATGAACAGTTGGAAGCTCTGTGTGTTTGTGGAAAAGTTTTGTTTAAAAGAAATATATATGAC
>NC_051413.1:4025535-4025623 GCF_015228065.2 Penaeus monodon
TCCTTTGAGGGGGATGAGGGAAATATTCAAATGAGCCAAATGAGAACTTGAGTTACTGGTTTGAAGGAAAAATCAGAAGGTTCAAGTT
>NC_051413.1:4025993-4026064 GCF_015228065.2 Penaeus monodon
GACTCTTGGTGATACAACTGTGGGTCTGAGTAGACCCACAGTTGTATGTAAGGAATCCTTCCCCCTCTCCT
>NC_051413.1:4026147-4026881 GCF_015228065.2 Penaeus monodon
ATCAACCTATTTATTTGTCTTTGACTTTTATTATTCAACCTATAATCATCAATCTATCTCCCTTTAAAAGTTTTGAAAAAGTTTTTCATCCCAAGAACTCTTCACTCTGGAGAGTCTCCACCCAAGCAACTCATCTCAGACGCAATCTCTCCATCTCTTAGAACTCTGCTTTCGGAGAACTTTCCATCCCAAAAACTCTCCTTCTCTACAGCTCTTCAGCCTATGAACTCTCCATCCCGAAAACTTTCCATTCTCAGAACAATCTATCTCTTGAAGAATTGCCCAGGTAGCCATCCGTCCTGGCAACTCTCCATCCTGATGACTCTTCGTTATGATGACTCTCCCTCCTGCCAACTTTTCATCCCAGTAACTCTGCGTGCAGATGACTCTCTATCCAGAGAACTCTCCATCCCGACGACTCTCCCTCCTGGGAACTCTCCAACTCGATCGATGACTCTCACTCCTAGCAACTTTCCCTCCTGCTAACTCTCCATCCTAATGACTCTCACTCCTAGCAACTTTCCCTCCTGCTAACTCTCCATCCTAATGACTCTCACTCCTGGCAACTCTCCATCCCGATGACTCTCGCCCCTGCCAACTTTTTATCCTAGCAACTCCATCCTCAGAACTCTTCATCCCGATGACTCTCCCTCCTTGTAACTCTCCAACTCGATGACTCTCCCTCTTGGCAACTCTCCCTCCTTGTAACTTCCCATCCCGATGACTCTTCCTCC
>NC_051413.1:4026999-4027077 GCF_015228065.2 Penaeus monodon
TTATCAATGACTACGCTGTGTCTATCTATTCAGACCCACAGCTGTATCACATAGTCATGGCATATGTATAGATATAAA
>NC_051413.1:4027121-4028002 GCF_015228065.2 Penaeus monodon
CGCTTGCATGCACATGAAGCTTAGCAGAAGACATTCTCACTTTTCCTCCCGACGTCGGCAGACATACCTTAGTCACTTTCCTGACAAAACCGAGCGTCCTCTGTTTTCCTGACAGAGGGAACACGTCCTCGCGAGTTATTCTGACAGGGGAGCGTCGCCAAGGTGAGTTACGGCGACAATTATATCAGGTGAGACACTTTCCCGAGCAACGCATACAGCTTAAGTGGTCTCGCGGGAGTGTCAAGCAAATATGACCTTTGCGTCACGTTTCTCGGACGATTCTCTCTTCTCTCGCTTTTACGCAGAGAAGACTGGAGTATTCCTTTTGTTTTGTTTTGTTTTTGCTTTTCAGTCTTTTCCTTCCTTTCTTTTACACTAGTTGCCCATACGTCTGTTCGCTCCAGAAAATTTTCCATTCTGTTCAGATCCTTCTGACTGAATGGCTTTCCATCATAATATATCTCCCTCTTTATTGTCTGTCCTCCATCTCTCAATCTTTATTTTTTTCTAACTTCCATCTCTCCCTCTTCATTTATCTGCCTTCCAACTCTCCCTCTTCATTTATCAGCCTTCCATCTCGCTCGCTCTGTTTACCTTCAACTCATAATATTACTTAAAAGACACCTACTCTCCTACATCAACCCGCCCCCCCACAATCGAAAATGAAAAAAGGATATTTGAGAAAGAGTGGAAAAGAAATAAAGATCCCCATCCCCGGTCGAAGCGCACGCGGGAGACGACGATGTAAACAAAGCCCGATGCGTTATTGTTTTTGAAGAGCTGCGCGGGCTAAAGTAAATAGGAACATAATGGGGTAACTGGCGCTGCCTCTTGAGATCTGGTCCAAGTTAATAGTCCCGCTTGGGAGAGAGCTTTCGGCT
>NC_051413.1:4028268-4028446 GCF_015228065.2 Penaeus monodon
CAGTATGTCTTCTATTTTATTTTTTCTTCGTTTTGGCATTGCAACATGTTTTGTTCTGCAATGAAATATTTTGTTTTTTTTTCTTTATATTTCAGCTTCGTTTTTACCTCCGATTTTTTTTTCCACGGATGTGTTCCTTGTTTCGTTTGTTGTTTCACCATTATCCGACTTTTTTTAT
>NC_051413.1:4028858-4031588 GCF_015228065.2 Penaeus monodon
GGTGAGGCCGCGAAACTCAGATCCCTTGTTGCATGGGAAGCGTGAAGTGGATCTGAAATGCAAGTGCATGTGAATACATTTTTCTTAATTGATATGGAAGGACATGAAAACTACTGAGGAATATAACGTTATGTGAGGATTAACTGTTTATATTACGTAAAGCTGTTGTAAATATTAGATATAATTTCAAATGGTCTAAATGAACTAAATGAAAGATTACGAGCTTCTAAAAGTTGGCTGTATGGAAGTCACAATAGAAGTTGCTTCTATAAATTATTTTGAAAAAGGATGCAAGACTCCATCAACTTTGCAGTATCTGAA
The DNA here is from genome assembly GCF_015228065.2 of Penaeus monodon. Lineage (NCBI taxonomy): Eukaryota > Metazoa > Arthropoda > Malacostraca > Decapoda > Penaeidae > Penaeus > Penaeus monodon. The sequence continues at coordinate 4,029,180 of NC_051413.1, forward strand.
TCTATAAAACAAACAAAAATAAAGCAAATACGAACAAATTTCAAGCAATAATTTATAAAATAAAATACACTGAAAATTTCATATACAAAAAAGAAGAAAAACAAAGTTGTTTGTTTGTAGTTATAGTTTCTGACATCCAGTGTTTCATGTCAAAAGGAATAATATTGTATGAATGGTACAGTTTATGCAAATCATCAAGATGAAAATTAAACAGAGAAATAAGGATTCGACATCTGGATATATGCTATGCCTTCACTTCATTATAAATCCACGACAATAAAACACTGGATGACACCGAAAACCAGCTAAAAAAAATCACAATGCTAAACTAAATCACCAGCGACAAACGACAATAAAGAAGAGACAAAACGTAGAAGGAAATAAAAGCGCAAAAGAAACAGGCAATAATGGAATGGGAGACGCCAAGTGGTGCTCAAACAACGCAAGTACACGAGGGTCTACAAGTCCAACTGTCCGAAAATGCGTTAATTGGTTGTTTTGTTTGAACGTTCATTATTAACATAAGCATCGGGATGTTCACTTTAATGCACTAAAATAGAATTCAGAGAAAGAGGGTTGTCTTAACGTTAATGGATATCAATATTTTACGACAGTTTAACAATTTAAATAAGTAACTTGTACATATTAATACCCCATGCATTGAAATTATCCAGTACATGTACGGTTATGTATATAGGCGAAAGGTTAGTGTAAGGTTAAGAATTGTAAAATAAGCATTAGATTTGAAGATTAACAAAATAACGAAGTTGATAACTGTAATGAACCTTTACAAGAAACGGGGTTAGCCGGTAAGTTTTGTTAAGTAAATTGAACCGTTGAAGTGTTATCTTGGAACAGATGCAGTGTTCTTGCTCCGGAGTCTTCTTTATAGTCAGTGGCCACTAGTACACACACGAGAGGGTACTTCTACGGTCGTTCTCCACTTAACAAACCACAAGGACAAGGTTACTGACCCTTACCAGGACCACGACTTAGTACTAAAACTTCCCCACTGCTCTTGACCTCTTTCCCGAGACCTACATTTCGTATTTTTACCCTAGCAATAAGTTTCGTGATGTGAAGGGTTGTGCAGTACCTTGGTAGGGCAGCCTAGGCTTGGTTTCACGTAACATCAGCGATCAGTTTGTAGTTAACAATGATAAGATTTAACACTAAGGACGTTACATAGGTCCTTACATGTAGAACGCTTGGATCACTTGACTGATATTTATCTATGTATATTGTTGTACATCTAATTATCCATATATATTATGCAATATAGTCATATTGTATAATATTTAATCATTAAATAGACTTAGTTGATATAATATGTATACATTAAACAGACTTAGTTGATATAATATGTAAACATTAAATAGACTTAGTTTATATATTTTACATGAAGGTTAGTGACCTAGAATATATCTTTTAAGGAACTTTCGAAAACTATGGCATTGAATTTAATTATATAGGTTAGACAATAGGCCAACTGTAAACTAAATGGAACAAAGGGTATCGTTTATTATAAGTGTCCTCAAAGAAACTCTATAACAAATAAAAGTTTGTGATGCTGTGAATATTCACAAACAGTAGATCTGTGTGATATAGAGAGACATGTAAAACTCGAAATGACACTCAAACGTCATATTCTTAAAAAATGATAACAAAAAATCTTAATATTTTTGATAAGTAAATACTCATATACAATTATTTATGACATAGCAGACTGAAGATAATAATAAAGATGAAGGTTGATAAAATATCTTCATATATGTATGTTTGTACACAGTTATATCCTTTTGCAATCATAAAAGTCCACATTAAGAGACTTTTCGACTTCAGAGACTTTTTCATCAGATTTCAGCCACTTTAAAGTTTATAGTTAGTCGTTCCACTTCTCTATAGCAACCGAGAATTATGAAGCAAAAAAAAAACACCGCGTTTCCGATTAAGAAAAATATATTACCCTCTACGTGTTACTTATGATTATTAAATCTTCGAAAAACAGTGTATATTTTTAAAATCTTGCGCTATGCCCACACTAGACCAGTAACCTTTTTGTATGCAGTTTTGTTACAAAAATAATCTACAGTAAATTCGATATTCAAATTTTCATTTTGTTATAACAAAAAAAAGGGAAAAATAATCATTATGATTATCATAAAGAGAAAACTAATCACTGTCATAGTTGTACAAAATAGTTTCGTTTTATCAGAGAATTTTTTTTTATAATTATCATTACAAAACGTCATTATTACTACAATTTAAAAGATATATTATTATCGTTACTATATATACACTTATGTGAATATCAGGCTTCTCTTCAATTAAGAAATGGGAGACTTAAACTTCTACTACATTATATATGATTATTAAATCTTTAGGCCTAATGTACCTAACTTTTCTTAA
>NC_051413.1:4032918-4033022 GCF_015228065.2 Penaeus monodon
CTCCTGAAGGGCGGAAAAGAGAGGAAGAAATAGCTTTGTTCGTCGACCGTTGTTGAGGGAAACGCTGCTCACTCTATATGCAAAAGAGGGAAAGAAATGAAAAA
>NC_051413.1:4033286-4033575 GCF_015228065.2 Penaeus monodon
CCATGTCCGTGTGTGTGTATTCGTATGTTAGCATGAATGCAAATGTGCATGTATGGGGGAGCGGATTACACAATTAGCTCAAACGATTACAGAAAGAAGTGCAAAAAAAGATACAGATATAAGCAAGTGACTTATTAGCTCTTGGCAGTAGACCAAGGTAGTTTTTCACAAATATTCACTCATCTACTTAAAGTTATTTTTTTTTTCTAATTAGGTAATTATGATCATCACTATCAGCCAGTAACTTTCTGAGTAATCCTGTTGGGATTTTGAAACAGGAATTAATCGT
>NC_051413.1:4033645-4033791 GCF_015228065.2 Penaeus monodon
GATGATGTTGCGAGAATCAACATGCAAAAAAAAAAAAAAAGTTATTTACGAATTGCGCTGAAATTATGTTGATTTTGAGACACGAAGCATTTCATTATTATTTTGGTGGCGCTCTAAAAAAATTTAAAAAATCACGCTCTCTCAAT
>NC_051413.1:4034139-4034312 GCF_015228065.2 Penaeus monodon
TCCATACGGCATTCCCAAAACCCAAAAACTTGGACACAATGAATAAATATGAATAAAACAGATGAATCCCCAACAAAATTTCGAACCCTGGAAATTCGAACCCAGCCCCCGAATCCCGCCTTAAAATGCGCCACAAAATCTTCAAGAAAAGAAAATGGAAAGAAGAGGAGGGT
>NC_051413.1:4034346-4034500 GCF_015228065.2 Penaeus monodon
GTCCCAGACAATTCGTCTTTCACACAGCTCCCCTTTCCTCCCCCCCCCCCCCCACCAAAAAAAAAATGACCAAGGAAAAGGACAGTTCATGTTGGGTTAACGTGAGCTGACAGTGGACACGGTGGCCTGAATCGCCCTTTCATGGCCCAGGTTA
>NC_051413.1:4034903-4035075 GCF_015228065.2 Penaeus monodon
TCTTTCTCTCCCTGTATGCATCGATCATCATCACTTTACCTTCTTCCTTTCAAATTTCTTTCCTTCTATTATACAATTATGAATTTCTCTGATAATGACCCGAGCTTTTGCTTTTGTCACGTGACCTGGCGAGAAAGAAACTTAAATCGTGGTTTTATTACCTTAGAAAAAG
>NC_051413.1:4035270-4035407 GCF_015228065.2 Penaeus monodon
TTCTCAATACAAATAACACAGAATGTCCTAACTTCCACTAGTTTTGAAATACATAAGTCACCTACATTTTATAATAAAGTTGTTTGGTATAGTCATCTTCTATAATATTTTACACAGGTAATAACCCCTTTCATTAT
>NC_051413.1:4035425-4035826 GCF_015228065.2 Penaeus monodon
TACGTGAGCTATAGGCAACCTACTACAAATTTCATTATAAACCGTCCTGCTGCTAAAATACCAAAGCTAAAACAACAAATGCTATCCAAAACATTACTTCCTTTAACAGATAATCCCGTGACAACCCCCCCCCAAAAAAAAAAAGTAGAAAGAAATACTCTTGTAAAAAACTACCAAAAACAATTCGAACGATAAAAAAAGGAAAAAAAAAATAGGCAAACGCTCGTCGCAGAATGACTTTGGGCGAAGATGGCCTTGTGAGATAAACCTTTCATTCCTGGTTTCGGGAACAGCGGTGATGTCTCTCGTCGTCTCTATAGGGTTAGCATATAAATAACCTCAGTGTTCCCGCGGGCCCTGTGCAGAGCGGTCGGGCGGGCTTATGGAAGAGGGAGGTGGAG
>NC_051413.1:4035865-4035971 GCF_015228065.2 Penaeus monodon
CGGGGGTGGGGGGAGGTTGGGGGGTGTGGTTTGTTTGTTTTGGTTCGTTCTTCTGTTGTCTATCTTCGATTCTCTGTCTTGGTGCGTTTCTCTGTGTCGCTTGTGT
>NC_051413.1:4037368-4037500 GCF_015228065.2 Penaeus monodon
CCCCTCGTCCTTCCTAAAATTGCGAGTCTCAATGTCTGGAAAAAGCCAATATACTGCTGCCTGAACTGTAGACGTATTGTACCCTGGCGAGCAATCCACGGTAATGTAGTGCCGTCTTGTATACACATGCGG
>NC_051413.1:4040344-4041485 GCF_015228065.2 Penaeus monodon
CAAAAGTCCGAAATAGCTACAGCGAGGACGCAAGATTCCCCAAATTTCCCCAGAGTAAATGACCTTAAGAGAATGAAGGAAGAAAGGTCAAAGGTCAGTAACGTACCTTGCCATCCGAAGCACCTCCACAATGAGCGACCTTGAGACCAGTGGATTGATTGATTATCATTATCATATTATCAATTAATAATTATATTACTTGATAATTGCTTAAGGATAAATATAATCAAGTCACTTATTTCCCACTGTGATAAGATCTCGTAATGAAGAAATAATCTTATCATTTTCCATTCAATGGAGGTTTCTTTATCATTAATTCTTATCAATCCACAATTTAGTAGTAATCTGATCTCCAATAAAAAAAAATCATAGTATTTTAAAGCTGGCAGAAAGACTAAACACGTTTATCTTCTCAATTAAGTATTCTTAAACTTTGAATATTACACTGAACATCTTATCTTTAAACAACTACAGATTTCTTAAATCTAAACTTACTTTGGCATTTCTCAAACTTGACTAGACATTCTTTAACTTAGGTTATAAAACATCTATGTTCTTGAATACAGACAAAGGATATAATTCGGGAATTTTAAGAAGGCATGTTTAGATAAAATATTATAAAACATTTTTATTGTTACTTTATTACTAAGAAACTAACAATCTTTATTCTTAAAACAAACTAGGTATTTCATTTTTAAATTCAAACCAAGACCATTTTATTCTTAGATTCAAACTAAACATGATTAAGTCAGACTAAACATCTTTATTCTTTAATCCACTCTAGACATTCATATTCTTAAATGCAAACTAAGCATTCGTATCATTAAACTGATCAATTAATCTCAGACAATCTCAAGACTTAATCTAATGACTAATTTTAATCATACTTTTGATCTTCGTAAACTAAATACCTGACACCAGATTTCAAAGGAACTCTGCAGCTCACACAAAATCCTAAAATTAAAATCCTCTCTAGGGCAGTATCCACGCCAGCACCTAGATCAGCACCCGCGTCAGCATCCGAGTCACTATCCGCGTCAGCATCGACGTCAGCAACCGTTCTGGCATTTAAGTCTTCATCCGCTTGAGTCGTTAGGAGAGTCGTCAGCTTACGGGCGTTGCTATGGTGATGTTTAAGGGT
>NC_051413.1:4042227-4042405 GCF_015228065.2 Penaeus monodon
TCCGCAAGTTTCAATGGGTGTGTCTCTATGGCTGTTGGTATGGTATGTATGTGTCTTCCTAATATATCATCTTTCATTTGTTCATCGATTTCAACATCCATGTTTACTTTCCCTGTTTCTCCGTAAGCCTTCGCAGAATTTTCCCCTTGTTTGTATATTCCTTGCTTTATCCCTAAAT
>NC_051413.1:4043494-4043612 GCF_015228065.2 Penaeus monodon
TGAATCCTTGAGCTCTGCTAAAGCCTTCAAGTGTGACCTACGAGGACCAGGGAGGTCGACAAACATCCTAAACCCTTCTCGAGAGCCGAAGTCAAACCAGGTCAAGATGTCAGAGCAG
>NC_051413.1:4044094-4044590 GCF_015228065.2 Penaeus monodon
ATATTTCTATCACCTGGCTTACCATGCAACACCAATTTGTTGCCGCAACACAACAGACTTTACGGATAAAAGGAATAAGAAAAAAAAGAGAGAAAATAAGGCAAAGAAGGATAAATAACTAGACGAAGGAAGGAGAAGAAAAAAAGACAAAGAAGCAGGAGAAGAAGAAACACAGAAGAAGACGAAAAACAAATTTAAGAAAATAAAAACAACGAAAAAAAATAAAAAATTGAGACGAAACACGCAGAAGAACACAACGGAATGAGAACAAAATAAAACAGAAAGAAAAGGAAAGAAAAAAGACAACAGAATAAATAGAGGGAAACGCAAAATAGAGAGAAAAGCGCCAGGGTATTTTCTAGCGCGTGCTGCAGTCCTCTCCTGTCGCCTTAAAGTCAATATAAGTTATCAGTAATTTCTGTTGAATTTCGGGCTTTGTCCTCAGCCCACGCATTGCCATGGGGATACGGAGAGGAGAGAGGGGGGGGGGTGAAGG
>NC_051413.1:4045761-4046140 GCF_015228065.2 Penaeus monodon
CCACAGATAACCACTATTGGAAATTTATTAAAATCACATTCAGTGAGTTGATCGTTTTAAAAAGTGAACATTTTTATCACCTATGATTTATTGTGACAGGCTGTTCTAACTTTCTAACTAAACTTTTATTCTTTCTCATTAAAAAATCCTTTTCACTCATAAGATAAAACCATTCTATTACCCCCACCCGCTCCTTTTTAAGTCTATTCATTGAAAATAGACAATAATATCTGGATTCTCTTTTAATATGGTGCGAGCGCAGTATAGCGGGGGGTAGGTTTGTCACGCCTCCCCTTCCGGACTTATAATATTACCTAAAAATTCCCCGCGTTATATTTAGACTTCTATGTAAAGAAAATATAAGCAAATGGATGATGCT
>NC_051413.1:4048623-4048773 GCF_015228065.2 Penaeus monodon
TCTTTACTTGTTCCTCTTCCTCTTTTCCCCCAAGGTCGACCCTATTATACAGGGAATCATTATGCATTGCAGAATCAACATTGCACGCAAGAAAGTTTGAGAAGCTGCTTATGTAGGGAAATATTCAGTTCAAATTAAGTTGATTCTGAG
>NC_051413.1:4049416-4049529 GCF_015228065.2 Penaeus monodon
CAAAACGCCTTTTCACAAGTCCCTCGACTCTGTAATGAATATTCATATTTCGAGGGAACAAAAAAAATGAGAACGACTTCGAAAAGTTATAGACTTAAGTTTGACAATGGATT
>NC_051413.1:4049564-4049700 GCF_015228065.2 Penaeus monodon
CATTGACGAAGTTTTATTTCAGAGGGAAAGTAGGTACGTAATGGGGGGGGAGGGGGGATTAAGAAGAAAATCATTATTTACTGTTTATCGAGTTGTTATTTTTCGATTGTTTTAAGTGTTATCAGTCTTTTTTTTT
>NC_051413.1:4049949-4050272 GCF_015228065.2 Penaeus monodon
TCTGTGTGTGTGATTATACAATTTTTGTTTAACCACAGAACGAAAAGGGAAAACAATTGATTCTTAATATTCCGTTCTTGCAATTCTTAGTTTGCGGATTCCTTGCAACTCAGAGCAGTTTTCTTGTAGACGAATTAGTTATTCAGATTTTGCAAATATAAATAAACATTCGGCAATAAATTTTGTAATAATGACCCTGGGTGTTAAATTTTTAAAAACAAAACATGATCGTATGACTGTTTGCTTACATAACCACAGCGCAAATGGAAGTAATTTAGATGAATTGGGGTTATGTTTCGAAGAAATAAGCTTTGTGCTTATTA
>NC_051413.1:4050626-4050740 GCF_015228065.2 Penaeus monodon
TCTCTCTCTTTCTATGGGCACCAACTTTTATACGCAACGTTTTCTCGTCCTCCAAAGAAAAGATATTGTGGGTGTTTATTTTCACGGTGAGGTCGCAGGGGTTAAATGGAGTTC
>NC_051413.1:4050907-4051047 GCF_015228065.2 Penaeus monodon
AGTAAAGGGGTGAGGGTTAGGGCAAAGGGTGAAACAGTACACATTTCGGAAGAAGAAAGACTGTGAGAAAGAAATTCCGAAACGTTTTTGGTGTAGCTTTACTTTAGAATTTACATACGGGACTTTTCCGTTTGTTTTTT
>NC_051413.1:4051225-4051445 GCF_015228065.2 Penaeus monodon
TTTTGTGTTTTATCTCAGATATAGTCTTTTTACAAGTCACTCGTCTATAGTTAAGATTAGAAGTTCACAGCCACCTTAGAAGTCTCACTGTTAGATGTTATCTGGTAACACTATTTTCTTTAACAGTAAAAGTAGAAGCCCTGATAATGAGTGATGATAATTAAGTTTTAAAATTTCAAATTGATCTTCACATCGGGGGAAAAGAGAGAGAAAGGGGGGG
>NC_051413.1:4051501-4052816 GCF_015228065.2 Penaeus monodon
AAATGAACAAAACCAAGATTAAAATTTTCAAACCAATCTTAATGTTACAACATTTGGAACGACATGAACAGAAAAAACAATAGATGAAGAAACAGATATCATAAACTTTAATAACTTAATCGAAAGTGTGTGTGTGCCTCTCTCGCCATTAGTCTATGATCAAAATTTCGGCAACAGAATATTGTTTATTCCCACAGGTCTCTAAAAGTTAAGTATTTCCGTGAAATTGAAAAACGAAATCATTGTCTCTAGCTTTTGTTGTCACTCTCCTTTCCAACGTCAATTAAGCATCCTTTTCTCTGGAGATTTAATTGGCGTTGACATGCCAGGCTATTTGCTCTCCGAAAAATAGGTGTTTGTTTACTTATGAATCGATCGTGTAATGTCTATAATCTTTTAGTTTATGTAATTCAAACACGATTTAGAGGGAATGTTGCATATTGCATGTGTGGTTTATGCCCCATAAAAAACAATGATTCTTTCGAATGATTTTTTTTCCTGGGAAGAGAAAACTGTTTATCTTCGCATTTCAAATAAATATTCACAATAACTATATCTATCGTTTGGGAAAAAAATCGAATGGTCTTGTTTTGTTTTGTTTTGTTTTCCTGAGGTTTTTGATAAACCATAACTCCAAGGACTATTATTTCAATATTAGATAAGAAAAACTTGTACTAAATACTCAATATTATTTTCCTGTTCCTCTTCACATTTCAAATAGACATTCACAATAATTATATCATTTGAAAAAAAAAATCGAATGTTTTTATTTCATTTTTGTTTTAATCCTGAGGTGAGAAACTGTTTATCTTTGCATCTCAAATAGAAATTCGTTTGGAAACATAATGATGAAAGAAGATCGTATTAATTAGAAAGGCAAAGCTGCTGACCGCCATGACTCATGCCAACGAAGTTTTAGTTTCATTTTTGACACTTATTCCCATCGACTTGAGCTTCCTTATATCTATGGCACCTTTTCATATGCTTTTTATCTCTTGGTGGGCTAATATTAGCTGTTTTCCTCGAAACATCTGACACCACCCATTATTAGTAAAGAAATATGACTTGTGGTTCCTTTATGCAGTCGCGAATCCTTTCTCAGGAAACAGGAAAATAATATTAAGTATTTAGTACAGGTTTTGCTTCTCTAATATTGAAATAATAGTCATTGGAGTTATGGTTTTGCAGTACAATTTTAATAAGAGGATTGACGAACGCCTTGTAAATTGGACTGTACTTTTTCCTCATAGGAGGCAATACTGATTCATTTTTACGTGCTTATCAATGAGCGAAAAGACAAGGCAAACATATGCAT
>NC_051413.1:4052993-4053279 GCF_015228065.2 Penaeus monodon
CGTATTGATCCAAGGTCTTTTAATTTTAAAGAAGCGTTTATTCTTTAGAGAGTTTGGGCCGTAAAAAGCTATAACTGTTCAAGTAAAAAAAAAATTGTTGGTTGTTCTGATTGGTTTCATTCCAGAAATATTAATACAATAAAGACAATTCTGGAAAGAAATATTTAAATTTCATTATTTCATTAATATGATTTTCTTTTTCTTTTTTTACTTATTTTACTACAGTGTTGCCAGATAAAAGTACTCTGAAGGTCCTTGCGAACTTTTTAACACAAGTTGCATCATC
>NC_051413.1:4054046-4055254 GCF_015228065.2 Penaeus monodon
TCTGCCACCTTAGCTAAACACGCTGGAATTAATTTGGAAAATCTTTGTCAAAAGGGCGAATTAATACCCCTCCCCCTCATCACGCCCACAGATTTTCCACTCCTCATTAATCCGCCCCTCGCCCACACCCCGCCCCCTTTTCCCTCAGTCCTCTCACACCCCCCCCCCCCCATTCTACACTCCATCCTCCTTCCCCACACACACTACATCCCCATCTCCCTCACTCCACTCATTCCCTTCCCCTCACTCCGCCTCCTCACCACCACCATCTTCCCCCCCCCCCACCCTCTTTTACCTCCCCCCCTCACCCCTCCTCCGTCCCCCCTTTCCCTACCTATTCACCCCGCCCCCATCCCCTTCACTCTTCTACCTCCCCATCCCCCCACCCCTCTCACCCCCCCATCCCCTTCCCTCTTCTACCCTCCCCTCACTCCGCCCCCATCCCTTTCCCTCTTCTACCCCCCCTCCCTCCCCCCCGTGTCACCTTCGCCTATCACCCCCCCCCATGTCACCTACGCCTATCACCCCCCCCCCCTCCCCCGTGTCACCCACGCCTATCACAGCTAGCGGTTCTAATCAAGAGATGATTAAAGTATCGATTTACAGTCACGCTTAAATTGGGTTTGTTCGAAGATTCCTTGAAGTCTGACACCTCGAGGGAAGCGCTGCAAGTGCCATGTAGTATCGCGGCAGGACGGCTGTGTCAGACGCCGCGAGGTAGATAGTGACAGTTATTAGAATATAGTGTCAGACAGTGCCAGGGTGTGTAAGACGCGGCAAGACGGCTGTGTCAGTTAGTGCCAGATTTGACAGGCTGTGTCAGACGACGCGAGGTAGATAGTGACAGTTATTAGCATATAGTGTCAGACAGTGCCAGGGTGTGTCAGACGCGGCAAGACGGCTGTGTCAGTTAGTGCCAGATTTGACAGGCTGTGTCAGACGCCGCGAGGTAGATAGTGACAGTTATTAGCATACAGTGTAAGACAGTGCCAGGGTGTGTCAGAAGCGGCAAGACTGATAGTGCCTGTGTCAGGCAGTACCAGATAGTGTCAGGCAGTGCTAGGCTATGTCATACGATATGTCACAAAACAGATAGTGACAGTTAGTGGCATATAGTGTCAGACAGTGCCAAAAGCGGCAAGACGGATGTGCCAGTTAGTGCCAAATAGTGTCAGACAACACCTAGCTATGTCAGACGACGTAAGATA
>NC_051413.1:4055628-4055832 GCF_015228065.2 Penaeus monodon
GCACAGTTGCAAAAAGCATCCCCATCACTGATGATCCGAATTCAACAGGTGAGTCGGCGGCCGTCGCTCGCTTTCTTAATTACTACCTGAGAGGGAATGCGTGTGCAAGTGCAAGACGGTGACGGGACAGAGGAAATCTTTCCGGCCTGGATAAGAAAATTCTGCAAGAAAACCAAGGATCTTAAGGCGAAACGGATCTTGTGT
>NC_051413.1:4056154-4056243 GCF_015228065.2 Penaeus monodon
TCCATTTTTCGGTCTTTTTTTGGCGTTTTCTTTCTTTCCATCCCATTATCTTAATTATTTTCTCTCCACTTCGTTCTTTGATATTTCCG
>NC_051413.1:4057541-4057766 GCF_015228065.2 Penaeus monodon
ATTCGCACACATTTCTCTCTTTTTCCTCATGAATATAACAAAAAAGTGACGTAAAAGCACCTGAGAATTTCAAAAGAATGTTTAAATATTTGAAAGGAAAGAGAGATAACACTTTCTTGAAATATATCTTCCCGCGTTTATATGTAGTAAGTCTTTTGGCTTATTTAAGTTTCCCATCTTTTTATGCACGTATAGAAAATGGATACTGGTACTGCAAGAAAGAAA
>NC_051413.1:4058941-4059058 GCF_015228065.2 Penaeus monodon
ATACCCTATTCATATTACTCTATGCATCTTCCTTTGTCGATTTTTTAAAATTAATAAACTCCACAGATTCACCTGCAACACTTCAGTTAGAATATAATGTGGGGATGATCTTGTTGG
>NC_051413.1:4059101-4059240 GCF_015228065.2 Penaeus monodon
ATCAATGCTTAAAATAATATCAGTGATAATTATCTTTATTATGTCGTATCTATTTGATGTAATTCCTTCATGATGTCATTCTTTCATATATTTAATTGATATCTATTTATAGAGTTTCATGACAAAAAAAATGATGAAG
>NC_051413.1:4060585-4061241 GCF_015228065.2 Penaeus monodon
AATTCCGCCCCGCCGCTTCACGTACCGCTTCCGATGCTTCGCCGGTTCGAGACATGCTCCATTACCTTCAATTTGCAAGGCATCGGTTCGTTAAGCCACATGGGTCCGCTGCTCGCCCTTCCACTGTGCGCGGCGAAGGGGAGGGGGGAGAGGGGGTGAGGGGAAAGGAGGGGGAAGGGGGAAGGATGGGGGGGTGATGGGTGAGAGGGGTGGGGGTAGGGAGGGGTGGGGGAAGGGAGGGGAGGGGAAGGAGGGGGGGTGATGGGTGAAGGGGGGAGGGAGGGGGAGTGATAGGTGAGAGGGGTGGGGGTAGGGAGGGGAAGGAAGGAGGTGATGGGTGAGACAGGTGGGGGGGAATTAAGGGGGTGAGAGGAGGGGGAAGGAGGGGGTGATGGGTGAGAGGGGTTGGGGGAAGGGGTAAAAGGGGTGGGGAGAAGAAGGAACGGGGGAGGAGGGAAGGGGTTAAGAAGAAAAAGGATTAAGGAGGGGAAAAGTGGGTGAGGGGAAGGGGAGAAGGGGAGGTAAGGAAGAGTGGGGGAAGAGGGTGGGAGTAGAGAGGGGAATGTGTGGGGGTGGATGGGAGGGCGGAAGGGCATAGGAGGGAGTGTAACGTGTCAGAGGTGAGGGGTGGGGGGGTGAACGAGGACGGAGTTGGC
>NC_051413.1:4061353-4061524 GCF_015228065.2 Penaeus monodon
AGCACTATAAAGAGATGTAGATAGAGAGCGAAAGTGAGAGTGTTGGAAACAGAAAGGCACAGAGAAAATGTAGGAAAGAAAGAGAAAACGAGAGACAAAAAGAGAGAGAGAGAAATAAGGAGAAAGAAAAGATGAAAGAAAAAAAAAGACACGACCAACAGCCAGCGAAAA
>NC_051413.1:4062012-4062205 GCF_015228065.2 Penaeus monodon
AAGTATTGGATTATCGTCATTGTTGGTGTTATTTTTAATCACTATCATTAGTATCATCTCTACTATCCTATCCTATCTTATATTATCATTTATATGATAATCATTATTCACTTTATCTTATCATTTCCCTTATCACAATTAACATAAATAATAATTGTGTATTATCCCTATCGTTATCCTCATCTCCTTATTA
>NC_051413.1:4062738-4063033 GCF_015228065.2 Penaeus monodon
AGCAATAAAAGGGTAAAAGCAACAAGAAAAAAAGTAACATAGATGGAAGACTTTTAAAAGATCTAATTTTCTTAAGTCGACCATATTCCATTTTCGTTCGAGTAGATACGAGTTTCATGAGAGCAAAAATTGCGTTTAACATTTGCATAATTCAGATAACAGTATGCATAAGAAAATGACATTTAGATTTTTAGTATTTTTCTCTCTTTTTTTACGTTCTATTTAGCTTCCTATCTTGATTTACTGTTGTTGTTTTTCGCAGGATACCATTATTATATTTATTTCGATCATTAGT
>NC_051413.1:4063430-4064176 GCF_015228065.2 Penaeus monodon
TGACTACGGCGTCACATATTATTGTTATGGTATTGCTATTACATAACAAATAAGCTGTTATTCCCCGTCATCTTTGAGAACAAATCAAAGACATATCTATGTCATAAGACGTAACCCAGGGTTGAAGCAAAAAATAATCCTTATCTCTACTGATCTCTACTTTATCTTTTATCTAAGTTATTTGATACAAAAATTCTGTGAACAAAATAATACATAAAAATTCTTTCATACATTGAAATACATAAAATGTCTTCTGTATACTGCGATACATAGAAGCTTTTTTTCACAATACACAAACGCTCTTTATTTTACACTAAAACAACAAAAAAGATTCTCATACATTTTTGTTAATCCTAACTTCTTTAAAATAATAACTTCTTGTAGATTCTATTTATAAATCCTAAATTCCTCGTCGTAAATCCTAACTAATTTCTCGCAATTCCCAAATGCTTATAAATCCTGACTTCCTTCTCGCAAATCCCACTAACTTCTTATAAATCCTCGAACGTAACTTCCCCTAAATCGTACCTCCCTATAACTCCTAAATCCCAACTTCCCGCAAATCCGGAATCAAAAGACGAGAAACCGAAAAACAAAGAATGGCAAAACAAGAACAGATCGCAGCGTTTTCCGGACGCCGAAGAGGAACGCCGGCTTAACGAGGAAACTTTGCACGGGGTCCTGGCCGGTCAAGTGGCGTGGGTCCCGGATGTCACGCAGCGGCACAGCCGGCGGTCGCGCCCCGC
>NC_051413.1:4066489-4066583 GCF_015228065.2 Penaeus monodon
ACGGCGCGAAACTTCACCTAGTGATGCTACGGGAAAATGCTGGAAAAAATAATTAAAGGAAAAGAAAGCAAAAGATGAGAAAAAATAAAACATG
>NC_051413.1:4067819-4068025 GCF_015228065.2 Penaeus monodon
GCACAACAGAGATAACCAGTTTGTTCAGCTTCACACCTCAGCTGAAGCGAAAGATAGAGGCAGGCAATACAGCACATAACGTTATTAGGTCCTCAGTCGCCACCCTATGATGCGATTTTCGGCCCTTTATGGCGATGAGACTGAGTTTTTTAAGTCTTTTGTTTTTATTTTATTTTTTCTTCTCTCTCTCTCTCTATATATATATA
>NC_051413.1:4068309-4069043 GCF_015228065.2 Penaeus monodon
ATGACAAATAGAGAGGTAAATAAATTGGTCATGAAAGCAGAAGAATAAACAATTAAGTGCTCGACGGCACTTCTCTGGTATTCTATGGTATTTTGGTGGCATAATTATGGTATTTTCTTGTAGTTTATGGTGTTTCTATGGTATTCGATGGTATTTGGTGGCATTTCTGTCGTATTCGATGGTATTTTATGGTGTTTCTATGGTGCTCGATGATATTTGGTACTACCACGAAAACTTTTATGGTATCTGATAGTAAAGGTAGTTTATGTATATCTAAAACTACGTCTGTGATATCTTACAACATTCAGCATCATTTTTTACGTTATCTGACGGTATCCGATCGTATCTTTCTGGTATCTAATGGTATCCGGCGGTATTCATTCACGCACACGGACATTCTGCATAATTAAAAGGAAATTCCGGTGCAGCCCATGTCCCGCGTGGGCGAAATGTACCGGCATAACTTGATAGCGTTGTCATGGCAACCCAATCTCGGTCACGCTGGCCTGATAATGCACCGCTGATTGTGAAGAGGTGCGTCTGGTTTTCCCTTTAATTGAACTGCATGCCGGTCATTGCGTTATTCCCGTTCATCTTTATTCTTATCTTCCTTTCTCTTTATTTCTCTTTATTTCTCTTTATTTCTCTTTTTGCTTATTTTTGTATTTTGGGTTTTAATGTGTTTTCTTTTCTCCTTTTTTGTAATCATTCTGTTTTTGTGCTTCGTGTATGCA
>NC_051413.1:4069760-4069930 GCF_015228065.2 Penaeus monodon
GCGTGGAAACCCCGTCACACCCCGGCCATCACTCCTTATACAGCCTCACAAAGTCGCGCCAAAGCTTCCATTCTCTCGCGGGAATGTGACCAAACTGTGCAGGAATTCCAAACTGGCCCCTGGCGCTGAGGGGACTTGGTTAAGGCGGCCGATGCGCGCGCGCTCTCTTC
>NC_051413.1:4070395-4070553 GCF_015228065.2 Penaeus monodon
ATGATGATAATAGTATGTTGTGTATATTGATTGTGCATATTGATGTGATGTAAATGTTGAGGTATATGTGTTTAGATATTGTTATATAAAATATTTGAATAGTAGTAGTGTGTGATAGTGAGATGTTAGGGTGTAGTGGACATATGATTAAATACTAA
>NC_051413.1:4070973-4071076 GCF_015228065.2 Penaeus monodon
ACCGTAAGAGATCAATGAAATTGACAATTCAAAGGAATTCAACTGGAAGTACCAAACTGGCAGTTAGAGGGAGTTGATTAGAGGGCAGATGGCGCGGTCGTCT
>NC_051413.1:4072334-4072440 GCF_015228065.2 Penaeus monodon
TCTACCAGAATGCGCAAGAAGAAACAGGATGAAAGGAAGTGCGAAACAACAGTGGATAAGCGAAGATAACAAGAGCGAAGATAGAAGAAAGGGTTGAGGTTTGGGT
>NC_051413.1:4072678-4073080 GCF_015228065.2 Penaeus monodon
GAGCCTGCGTCACGGCTAAGCGAAGACGGCACTTTTACAGCGAGGTTCGTTAGCGTCGCATTCATACAGGGTGAAGTGCTCGTTAGCGCTGGGCCCCTGGTTCGCCTTCCCCCCTCCTCCTCCCCTACCCCCATTACCCGCCACTACTGTTTACAACCGGAGATGCGGTGGGTAACTGAGTCTTTGTGAGTTACTAAGGTTTCAGGAAGGGTTATTGAAGCTATCAGAGGTAACGTGGGTTTAAGATCTCCTAGTCTCTTCGGGGGAGGGGGCGGATGTAAGAACAAAATAACTTCTTTCGTTAATTTTGAGGTGGTTGCGGTGTTGATGGTTGGACTCTAAAAATCTAGGGGTTCTGTGCGCCATGTTTCACTATATGGCCCAAAGGATCTGTATGTTTTA
>NC_051413.1:4073190-4073432 GCF_015228065.2 Penaeus monodon
CTACAAATCCCTTTCCATAACCACCCCCAACCCCCAGTGCCCCAGAACCTCACATCACCTCAACATATGATGGACGGCCACATCATTATCTCCAATGTGAAACGAGACTCAGGCCGACTTTCCTGCCACGGACGGACCTGAGTGAAACAAAATTGTGGCTGTGGTCCTTCTGCCGTTATTCTCTCGCTCCTCCTGTAATGACCCATGGCGCAGGTGCCGGCCCGGGAATGGCTGTGTCCTTG
>NC_051413.1:4073766-4073865 GCF_015228065.2 Penaeus monodon
TATATATAAAAGTCTCAAAATCAGCGAAACAAAAAATATATGCGAAATAACATGGGAAGTATATACAAATGAAAAGAGTAGAGAACACACCATGCAGAG
>NC_051413.1:4074894-4074967 GCF_015228065.2 Penaeus monodon
TACCATCAAATGTATACTTGGTTACAGAAAAAAGTCTATTCACCACAGAAATACAAGATTAATAGTTCATTCA
>NC_051413.1:4075174-4075541 GCF_015228065.2 Penaeus monodon
TTAATAAGAAAGAAAAGAGCGATATACACGAGGAAATATAACAAGGGGAAAAGATTAATGTTATTTGGTCAATACTGTCGAATTACATTTAGAAAAATAGTATTACGTGTTTGTAATGCACATGTAATTTGTTTGAAATGATTTATTCATAAGATGCAAATAATTTATAATAAATTATGCAATTTATATATGATGTTATCAATATATTGTAATTTTATATGTAATTTATTCGTTTAAATAATTCATGACTAGCTTGACAGAAAATCACGTAATATAATTCTCATTTATGTAGGTATAGACGCATTTAGAAATCATTATGTGTTATTGATATGCATATAAATTAAATTCTCATTAAAATGAATCGAAA
>NC_051413.1:4075742-4075981 GCF_015228065.2 Penaeus monodon
CCTTTCACTGGTTCTTTTACAACCTCCCCATGGCAACACCAGCAGCAGTCGTATTTCACAAGGCACCCGCACTTCGCCACAGCCTGTATCCCTTTGGATTTTTCTCTCCAAAGGGGCAAAGCTGCTTACTCTCCTAGCTCCGACGCCCATACGAGGAAATAACAAGATAGGGCAACTACAGGCATCAAAGAGTGAACGGAAACCTTTATATGAATCAACCTCTCAATTTCACAAGTCGT
>NC_051413.1:4076465-4076634 GCF_015228065.2 Penaeus monodon
GAGAGATGCCCCCAAGATCCCCAATCCTCCTTGGCCTCACGTGATTAACAGAAAGCCTTTATTTCCCAATCAATCACCCGAAGGCCACACCAGCACCGCCTCCTTCCTCCACACCATCAGTCGCAACACCTATAAGCGCCGTGTTAGACCTTGCACCTGTCAACCGCCC
>NC_051413.1:4076774-4077045 GCF_015228065.2 Penaeus monodon
GAAGTCGTCAGCCTCCGTTCTGACATGCTGCTGACACCCGTCGTCTAACTCCGGCGCTGAAAGGAGAATGCCATTTCTCGATGTCAGCGCCCACAGCTGACAGCGGCAACCAATGGCATCGTGTAGGCGAGGGAGGCACAGACGTAAGTGAAGGAAATCGTCGTTAGTGAAGGAAAATGTTTGATGTTGATGAGAATGAAGAATGAAGGGAAAAATTAATATTATAAACATAGGAATGTGCGTAGGAGGGAAATTGAGTCGGTAAGATGCA
>NC_051413.1:4078054-4078337 GCF_015228065.2 Penaeus monodon
AAATTCTTTTCTCGGTGTTCTCTTCTCGTTCTCTTCTTTATTCCCTCTTCTCAATCTTACTTTTTTCTGTTATTTTATTATCGTCCTTTTGTTCCGTTTCCTCCTCATTCGAAACCTTCTTTTATTTCTCCCATTCCTCTTTCTTTCTCCTCTGTTCTTTCGTTCTAATTCGTGTTCTCCTTCCCCAGTCCTCAAGTCCATAAATGAAAAGGACGGAAGATGTTTTTTCATTTTTCTTTCTAATCATATTTATCTACGTTTTTCCCGTGTGGTTTTCTCGCTC
>NC_051413.1:4078653-4078791 GCF_015228065.2 Penaeus monodon
TTCAAACATTTCCCCTCTTATCAATAATCATCTCTCACCTCGCTCTCTTCCCCTCAACGTTCTCTGAACTCTTGGCTAACAATGTCAACCCAGCTGAGAGGTTTGGGTCCGCTTCCTTTTACACGCGCAGCTAATGAC
>NC_051413.1:4078933-4079799 GCF_015228065.2 Penaeus monodon
TCTTATCTACTATGAATGGAGACATGGTGGAATCTGCACTGAAAATACACGTAAGTCCATTCTCGTTGTGTCCTCCTTTCTACCTTTTTTTTTTAATTTCTTTCCCAGCTTTTCTCGTGCTTATGACGCAGCACGGACAGCAAATACCCTAATCGAGTCTGTGGCATCGAAATTTTAGGAAGTTAAATATCTGTCCCTTGAATAAAGGGGAGATCGTGCTGAATAAGGGAGACTTCAACGGGAAGAGACTTCTAGACCCTGAAACTAAAACTGGAATTGGTCCTGGAACTGAAACTGGAGCTGAAACATGGAATTGGTCCTGAAACTGGAACTGGAACTAAAACTAAAACTGGAATTGGTCCTGGAACTGAAACTGGAGCTGAAACAAAAACTGGAATTGGTCCTGAAACTGGAACTGGAACTGAAACCAAAACTGGAATTGGTCCTGAAACTGAAACTGGAGCTGAAACAAAAACTGGAATTGGTCCTGAAACTGGAACTGGAACTGAAACTAAAACTGGAATTGGTCCTGGAACTGAAACTGGAGCTGAAACAAAAACTGGAATTGGTCCTGAAACTGGAACTGGAACAGAAACTAAAACTGGAATTGGTCCTGAAACTGAAACTGGAGCTGAAACAAAAACTGGAATTGGTCCTGAAACTGGAACTGAAACTAAAACTGGAATTCGACCTGAAACTGAAACTGGAACTGAAACTGAAACTTAAACTCTTTATTTGGTCTATACAATCATCACATATACGTTTATATCCATGCAATGCATAGTATTGCTGATCGGACTGTCAGAGCTCACGGGGAAACAAAGTGAAATATACAAGCGTAAAGATACAAAGGAAGTAGCTAATAA
>NC_051413.1:4079845-4080051 GCF_015228065.2 Penaeus monodon
TCACACATTAATAGTAGAAGCGAGGAAAATGCTATCATAATGGTTAATCCGTGATCTGTCAATTTTAACGCAATATCGATGGCATGAAAGGACCTGCTGAATATGGCGTAGTCATGGGCGTGGAGGTGGCACACAGCTGGCCGACTTTTTGGCACCAATGACATAAGTGATATATTTATAGAAGGGGATACAGAAGATACCTATGG
>NC_051413.1:4080564-4080789 GCF_015228065.2 Penaeus monodon
GGCTGTTGCCTCGACAATAAGGAATATTTGGCCACGGGTCCCCCTTGAGATCAGCAGCTGACGTCAGGCTGAATTCTACGATGTCAGCCGCGACTGGTTAGTGCTTCACGTACATCCTGACACCAGGCTGACGGCGTGTACTTAATCAATCGTCTTGACTTATTTCATTCCATTTTTCTGTCTCTTTGTTTCTCCTTTTCTGTCTGTTTGTCTCGGATTTTTTTT
>NC_051413.1:4080989-4081101 GCF_015228065.2 Penaeus monodon
TATACTTCCGAGAAAACCAAAATACAAATAAACGAGGAAATATGAAAATATCTAAGAAATTATTATTCACAGAGAAATCTTAATCAAGTTGCTGTTCCCTGACTTTGCTTCA
>NC_051413.1:4081129-4081205 GCF_015228065.2 Penaeus monodon
TGCCGAAATTTCCTTTTCTGATCTGGGAATTCAACAGTGTTTCAATTTAGGATTATAATCATTATTCATAAATTTC
>NC_051413.1:4081265-4081406 GCF_015228065.2 Penaeus monodon
ATTTTTTGATAATCTATCTTTTGTCAGTTTTCTATGTATCTATTCATATGTTGGTGTACGTGTCTGTTTCACTTTCTGTCAATTTCTCTATTTATTCTTTTTGTTTAACTGTGCAACTATATTTTATTTAGGTGGAGAAAA
>NC_051413.1:4081829-4082573 GCF_015228065.2 Penaeus monodon
TTGAGGGAAAAGGAAGAAAGGACGTGAGAAAGAGAGAGACAATTTGAGGGCACTTGCTCGGCGCAATAGATTCCAGACCGCAATTTAGCTCCCACTTCGCAAGCCGTGCTATTTTCTCGGTCCAATCTGAGTCGCCAAGTTATCTTTCCTCCTTCAAAGGGACACAGGGAGAGCACAGAGGGATTATCAGCGACACAGTCCCTCATCGTAAACAGAAGAGCATCGCAATAAAGTCATCAAATCGTCTCCCTAAAGGTTTCAGAACGGCCTCATCTCCATCCAGTGATCCTCTTTTGTCTGCCGCGCTCGCACGTTTCAACCTCGTAAACCAACATTGTTTATAGTCCGGCTCCCAAGCGTGGGATTTAATTGTATTTGCCAAACATGCATCTTCTCACAATCATGAAAAAATGGGGTGCGCCGTGAATCACATTTAATTGGATTTCACGTAATAAAGGGATAGAATATAACCCCGTTATACGTGAAATAAGGACCACATTAAAAGTTTTCGGTTTTCGAGTGATGATGTTTCCCGCGCTCCTGGGTTGACGCTGCCAGATATAAAGCATTTTTCCTTGCCTTATTAAGGACGTTGCTCTGCTTGTTTTACGAGACGACTAAATCCCATATATGCAAATAGAATCAGAATATGCAAAGGGTTTCTTGCAGCCATAATCTTAGATAAAAACTATTTCAGATTGTACCCAAGTAAAATTCATGAGCGCACAGACACACGTGTATGTA
>NC_051413.1:4082828-4082897 GCF_015228065.2 Penaeus monodon
GTTGTGACAATAATTCTTCCTTGTGATGAATCACCCAGTAATTGTTCCGAAGGTCAGGCATTTAATATC
>NC_051413.1:4082999-4083161 GCF_015228065.2 Penaeus monodon
ACAGGATTCTGCAGACTTCATTATTTTTCTCCGAGAAGAGAGATGATGATCGAGATGATGATGAAGAAGCTGCAAAAGGCCTTCACAGCAGGCGATTCCTCATTCGCACAACGCTGCAGTGCGAATCAGGGAAATCAACTGATCATTTAGCACTTCTTATTA
>NC_051413.1:4083668-4083836 GCF_015228065.2 Penaeus monodon
GTCCCCGTCTATCCTCTTCGTATTTTGAGTTATTCCTCCAATTCCTTCCCACAGCTTTGTTTTCGTCCCGGCGTGTAGTTCGTATTTGAGAGGTATGCCTCAAGTGATGCTTCCAAAGTTGTTCTCTTGCCCCGGCATGTGTCGAGGATCTCATTCCAAGTCAAGGCG
>NC_051413.1:4084612-4084861 GCF_015228065.2 Penaeus monodon
GATATTAAAAACAATACTGATAATAATGCTCAAGAGAAAAGACAGTCTTTCCGGCCATCTTGATAGAAACCTGTGCGTCTCTTGGAAAATCGAACGAACAACCTTTGAGGGAGCCATCCGTCGCCAAAGGATCTTAATTAGGCTAATTAAAGAAAAAAAAAGAAGAATTAGCGATGACAATCATTAATATGAGGAGATCAGTTTCTATCACTGTCCAATTTTCGTGATCATTTGCCTCCGCATCTTAAT
>NC_051413.1:4086053-4086256 GCF_015228065.2 Penaeus monodon
CGCTCTTTCATTCTGCTGACACCTTTCTTCCCGCAGAATCGATGGATCTGCACTTAAAAAAGCTCTAGACGCGACAGGACTTAAAAGTTATCTAAGTTACCCCTGAATTTTCCCCTCCTGTCAGAACCCGTTTTCTGAGAGTAAAATGACATGAATTTGGCTTTTTAGTTTTGTATTTTGGAGTCTCAGAATGGGACGCGTTT
>NC_051413.1:4086989-4087556 GCF_015228065.2 Penaeus monodon
TATCGTTCAAACCACCAGCACTTTCGCCATACCAAAGGAAATATGATACAGTTCACGGAAAACAATCCTCCACACACGAGGACATCCAACGCCAAGAATGAAGGCGTCTTAGACATCCTTGGAAATGACTTCAGCGCTTCGACGCAAGTACTCACATCCCAACCCCGGAAGCTAGGCGGTCACTCTGTCACTCTCGAAGTCCTACATTCACCCCAAAATGGGTGTCTCGCTGATTAGAACAATGCGCCCCGTCACGCTGATACCTGGTCCTCCCATCATAAAAAAATCTCGAGTTCTAAAACAATGTAGGGATGCGTCAGGTCTGTCTGTTGAGAGCGAGGGCCCTACTAGCTAAACGTGCGGCCTATAGCATTACTAGACTTCGTACTTCGTAGTAGCTTATCACGCTAGAAAGTATAGAGTCCATACAACTCTCCCTTTTAAATATCTTTCTAGTATTGTAGAGTGGGGGTTAAATGTACTCATTGCAGATAGCTTCACACTTGATTTTAATATCATAACTTTTAAGTGTCAAGTTAATAAAGTATTTACCTAGCTATCTTAATC
>NC_051413.1:4087705-4087956 GCF_015228065.2 Penaeus monodon
TTTTACGTAAATGGCTGTTGGCACTGCTGAGAAATTCATAAAAATTTGACCACCAGGTAAATTTTTCGCCCACGCCCTCCAGCTCGGATTGTTTCGCGACGCCCCCGCAGTATTACCTGTTTATATATTCATTTATGCGTATATTTGAGTGTCTCTTATTTATAATACGAATTTATCCCCGCAATTCCCTGTTTCATTAACCTATTTTCTTTCATATGATTTCGATTTTTGTCTTCGTAGCCTTAGTGGAT
>NC_051413.1:4088002-4088248 GCF_015228065.2 Penaeus monodon
CATTAACCTCTACTCTTAGTTCCCATCACTTAACGATTTACCTTAAGGTCGTTTTTCCTATTGGTTAGCCATGTTCTGCCCAATCTTAGTGAGAAATCCCCGTGAGTTGAACACTTTCTTGCCTTCCGACTCTCCCCATGAAACCCTCCTCTCATCCCCTCCACTTCCCCACCTTTACGCCCCTACCACCCCCTCCATTCCCCCACTAACCCCCACTTCTACATCATCAACTCTCTTGCTACCTTC
>NC_051413.1:4088505-4088607 GCF_015228065.2 Penaeus monodon
CCGGTCCATTCGAACCTTCAGTCGGTCGGAACGAAATTGATCAAAGACGATCTGTTATCTTTGTGCGAGATGATGTTGTTGAGTGAGCTGCCGAGGCGTGAT
>NC_051413.1:4090110-4090495 GCF_015228065.2 Penaeus monodon
CATATGGCAAAGGACCTTATGGATGGAAACAAAGGGTGGAGGCAGTGGTTAATGTACTGATTCTAATTCAGGCATCACATCAGTATGCCAAGAAAGAGGGAAAATCCTTCCAGCATCATCTACCCAACGTTTGTGGTGCCCTTTGCATAATAAAATGAGCTATTAGTAATTTCATTATCAACTTGCAGTTAATTATAGGATAGGTATGCCACTCTCCCCCGATGGAATGCACCACACTGTCATGATTTCCGAAAAAAAATATTGTGTTTCTATCCTTTTCCATTATTCTCTACATTTGCAATTTGTCGAATCATTATCAAAAATATGTTGAGGAAACACATTTCATAATAAATCGCACAGACTGAAAGCTGTGGCAAAGGGAGCA
>NC_051413.1:4090629-4090733 GCF_015228065.2 Penaeus monodon
TATTTAGGAAAAAAGGTAACTTCTTTTTTGGGGTTCAGCATATTAAGTGGAAATGGTAATACCTGTCGTTCATTTGCGCAATTGAGATGTACGGTACTGTAATG
>NC_051413.1:4090835-4090946 GCF_015228065.2 Penaeus monodon
ACAAGATTGCCATGGTCATATTAAATAAACACATACGCTCATCGACAATCGCCACATATCACAAGGCTCGCAGTTACTAGCAAGTGAAATACCTGCCAGAATGGCGTAGCC
>NC_051413.1:4091148-4091240 GCF_015228065.2 Penaeus monodon
CAGTAGATAAAGTAGTCGTTGACAGTCAGTAGCGACCATTTCCTGTGTTTTTACAGTCGGACGGAAAGAGGAAGAGGTGATCATGTAAGTTC
>NC_051413.1:4091263-4091863 GCF_015228065.2 Penaeus monodon
TACAAATGTGTATGTATCTTTTATACACTTTTTATAGGCATGTACTTGTATTTAGATTTATTTAAATGGTTTTTTGAAATAGTTATTTGATTTATTTTCCGGGATTAGGTTGTGTGTGAATATTGTGTATGTGTGTATGCCATAAATAACCAAGGAGATCCCCAAAGAAATATTGTAGAAAAATACCATGCTCAAAAAAAAAAAAAGTCAAAATAACTTATGGAAAAGGTTTAAAAGTCAAAAGTATTTTGTGATTTCGTGCGCCACCCCCAGGGCCAGGCGAGGAAAAGTAGATGGGGTAGGAAGTGGGGAAGAGGAGGCGGAAAAGGGGAAAGGGGGCTAGGAAGAAAGAGAAAGACAGGGAGTTGGAGGAGGAAGAGAAGCGGGGAATAGAGGAAAAGAAGGAAAGGAGAGAAAATGAGGCCATGGAGGAGGAAGGGGGAAGAGAATGAGGAACAGGGAGAGGGAGAGGAAGGGTAGGATAAGGAAAAGGGAGGAAGGGAAGTAGATAAAACAGAAGGAGAAGTGGAAAAGAAGAAAGGGGACACCCCCCCTTGCCAGCACCGCGCCGTCCCTCTGGTTTGTCGCGAAAAAAAGTGA
>NC_051413.1:4092084-4092188 GCF_015228065.2 Penaeus monodon
GGGCCGTCGTTCTTATTGACCTTTTTTCCCTTTTAGTACAATATCGGATGTAAAATTAAATTCCTTTAGTACGGACATATGGAGGAACTCAAGTGACTAACAGA
>NC_051413.1:4092367-4093457 GCF_015228065.2 Penaeus monodon
ATTTAGGTAAAGAGATTATTATTGTCGCTAAGCTGAAGGAAAGGCAGAGAGAAAGGACAGAATGAAACGTCATCTCCTCATGTCTCTGAATACCTTATCTAATATCCAATTGAAGAATCCTCACGGAAAATTTCTATAATATGGTTTGATAAGACAAAAGTTGGCGAAGTAAGAAAATTCGGAAAGGCCATTTTTGCAAATAGTTTCTGAACTTTAGATAACTTTCGTGGCACTTTTTTTCGCAACGTAAGAAACGATCAGTATTTAAAATGGCTAGATCAGGGCTTTCCATTGGTCCTAAGCTCGACGATCAGGAACCAATCAGCAGCAAGCATTCTCCTGCCAAAAAAAAAGAATGTGGTTTAAGACTGCTAAGTCGAGGCTTTTGATTGGTGGACAGATCCACGGACGAGAGCCAACCAGCGGCGAGTATTTTCCCGCTAAAAATAAATCCCTCTGCCTTTGAACGTTGTTCCCAAGTCGGTTATAAACGGTAACATGATTATGGAGGATCAGTTAGTCAGCGATTTTTATATTTTTTCCCCTCTTTTTTTTCCCTCGTTAGCAATCAGGTTGCTCTCTGATGATGAGACGTCAGCTGTATTATAAACGATTCAGGAGCTATTACCGAAAAAGTGTTATCGAGAGAGGATTTGCCATTTCGCTGAGTCTTTAAAAAGGGTGTTGTCATTTCCTTTATTCGAAAGTGGAAAATTCTTTGGGGCCAAATAGGATAAGGTAATTAAGGGACAAAAAATGCTCCAAAAAAAGCACAAAAAAGTTAATGATGATTCTACTTTAGTAGAGAAGTTACTGGAATTCTTAAGATAAGATAATGCCCATGAATAAAAACAGTGACTTGAATCATCTTATCTTACGGAAAAATAATAGTCACTCCGAAAAAATGAGTGTTGTAAAGAGTAGCCTTTTTTATAATTAATTACCTGTTGTTAGCGTATTCTCTTACTCAAAGTGGTTTTATTTCCATATGACAGTGTGACCTTTGACCTCTTACATAATTAGGAGACGTTCGTTATTCAGCTTTTAATTCGATCAGTAATTAATCACACTCTCCATCTACCTACTTACC
>NC_051413.1:4094955-4095531 GCF_015228065.2 Penaeus monodon
TTCCTATCACACTTTCCCTCCACTTTATCTGCCTTTATTTCTCTTCCTCTAGAATATGAACGAAAGTGCGGCGAGGGAAAAAGTTTGACTTGGAAGAGAAAAATACCTCAATTTTACTTTTCGAATCCACATTTTTCAGTTCAAAGTCACTTAAACATTGTAATTTATGGACAATTCTTCCACAAACTTTAGATCAAGTTATTAGATATTCAATTTTATTGCTTATTCATGGATCCAAATCCCCCCCCCCCCCGTAGCACGGAGTAGGGGGGGGAGGAACTGTTGATATCGTCAAGCCAAAAAAAGATAGATTAATAGATAAAATGTTAGTGTATTTATGCGTTTGTATGTTTGTGTGATTTATTATCTAAATCTTCTGGGTACGTATGGGTGAGTTAATTCGTAAGGAAATAACGGAATTTGAGAGTAAAAAGACGTGTACAAAGAATATCAGAAAGTGAACAAAAATCTGAGAGAAAATGTGCTGGATCCGATTGAAGTCCTATTTGCAACACGATCCGTTTAATTACCTTATATTTAACATTTCTCAGAGCGTCATGAAAATAGTTACAGATC
>NC_051413.1:4095745-4096164 GCF_015228065.2 Penaeus monodon
TCCCACAAAAGAATAAAAGCGAGAAACCCTCAAAATGAGCTAATTAAAGGCCCAGACTACCGCGTCGCCTCCTCCCCCTCGACCACGTCCCCCTCGACCACCTCCCCCTCGACCACCTCCCCCTCGACCGCCTCCCCCACGACTACCTCCCCCTCGACCACCTCCCCCTCGACCACCTCCCCCTCGACCACCTCCCCCTCGACCACCTCCCCCTCGACCACCACCACCTCCTCCTCGAAATCATCTCAACTTCAGAAGTTACTCGTCAATGAGGATCTTCGTCCCCCTCGGCGGCGCGTGCAAGTGGAAGTTCAAGGCTGACGCACATTCACCGGAAGTCAGTCAACCACCGCTGATTACCCTTATCAGCGAAATCACGAGCTCTTTGAAGCCTTGGTCGAGTGTTTGAGAGTAAGAGG
>NC_051413.1:4096868-4096977 GCF_015228065.2 Penaeus monodon
GGTAAGTAAAGCAATGAAATTATCATACAGTACCATAGTTAGGTTTTATTAGGTTAATTTTGCCGCATAATTTCCCTTGGGTTCTAGTAGTTAAAACAATTGAGAGTTA
>NC_051413.1:4097640-4098187 GCF_015228065.2 Penaeus monodon
AGATCGAAAGCTAGAATTATTTGAATTTAAAAACCTTTGTCTCTCGCGCTAATAACTCGATAACGTCATTAACGGTTCCTTGTTTACGTTACTTGTTTCAGCATTGCCAGATATTGCCAGAGAAAGCAATCGGAAACCATTTGCCAAAATCATTGTTTCTATACTATATTGATTTCGAATGCTGATTTGATATCGCATGTTTTGAAGTGAGAATATATTCGATTTCTGCTCGTTATGGAAGAAATTCAGTTGGTATGCAAAGGGAGAGGGAACTAAATTACGGTGTTCTGTGAATAGTGGTCGCTGATATTTTTAAGCGATTTTGGACGAGTAATGTTTTCAGGTGATGAAAGAATTGCTTCTTTTATAGGGGAAAGAACAAACTCTTTTTTTCCCGAAAGACTGGTGTTTGGCAGATAATCCGGACTGGACAGTTGTGTCAGAGTTGCAGACATTACAAACTAAAAGGTTTGTTGTTCTGCGCCAGAGTCAAAATCCATGACTGTTAAGAGATTTGCCGAAATCTGTACATGTTTCTTTCACGTCA
>NC_051413.1:4098621-4098709 GCF_015228065.2 Penaeus monodon
GGCATTTTCTTAATCGGATTAACCTATAATCATAATGGTGAGAATGAACCTTCATGGATAGGTCTGCGCATTATATATAGAATTTCAG
>NC_051413.1:4098742-4098972 GCF_015228065.2 Penaeus monodon
CCAAACATCTTTTTATTTCTCTCTCATGGATAGGCTTGGAAGCAATATAAAGATATTCCAACTTTTATTCACTATTTTCGTGGATAATGATGTCTTTTTTATCCCTCTCTTTCTCTATCTATCTTTTTCTTAAATGTCCCTTTCTCTGTTAGGATTTTCTTTTTATATCATTACCTCTATCGGAAACACCATCCTCCCTCTCTATCTTCATCTTCCAAGCATTCTCTCAC
>NC_051413.1:4099037-4099444 GCF_015228065.2 Penaeus monodon
TAACCTCCCCTACCCAATGCCCACAATCTTGGCCACGGTAGCCGAGGAGAGCATGAGCAGTACCAGGGAAATTCGGGGGTAGCTTTTAATAATATAGAGAATTGGCCAGTATATATTAACTGCCATGGGAAACTGGTGCCGCCAAGCCCCGCCCTGGACGACAAAGAATCCACCACGTATCAATGGAAGGATAGAGCGGATGGCAGATTCGGCAATGGGCACTCGGCATGTTGGTCGTAAGTCCACGTGAATAAGTGGAGGATTATGAAGCATTAAATGTTTATGGAGTGCGCAGAAAAAATATATATGTATTGAAACTATCACATTCCTGCTGCCGTTTCCATTTAGAAGTTTCAAGATCGTAATGCAGCTATTAACTTTATCATAGCAAAAGATAAACAGAAAAT
>NC_051413.1:4099510-4099956 GCF_015228065.2 Penaeus monodon
ATTGTTTGTCAGTTAATCATGGAACTTATCTGGAGTATCTGAATTTACATAATCGTTTATATATTTTAACATTTCATATTACTCCGCCCTCTATTTATATTGAATTTCCTTTATAATTCACATCGAAAAAAAAAGCAAAAGATGAAATGAATACAATCAAAACAAAGAAAAAAATGGACCTACGTGTGATTCGACGCTTGGCATGGAACAGTCTCGAACGCGACTCTAGGATTAGCAGATTCCTACGTTAACCATTTTTTCCGTTCAGACGATCTGCTCTAAAGTTGAAATTAGCGGTCTATTTAACCTAAGCACGTGTTGCATCATCTTATGAATAGTGGAATTGGACGTGTTATTGTGTCTGATATATTTTTGAGAGAGAGCAAGGTCTACTTAAGTACTTGTATAGACCTTGGGAAAGAGAACACACGCGCACGCACGCACAC
>NC_051413.1:4100099-4100288 GCF_015228065.2 Penaeus monodon
AAGTTCTTAAACGATAGTTTCGCGGTGAAATTCATAGAGGATTATCACGATTTTTCTTGTGTAAACATACTCCAGGTTTTACTGCATCAATTTGATGTGAAATGAAAAGGGAGTACAGTTTTAAGCAAATATTTTCTCAGAAAATATACTTGAATATTCAGAAAATTCCCGAAATGCTGGCACGACAAT
>NC_051413.1:4100320-4100685 GCF_015228065.2 Penaeus monodon
TTAATAGTATTATTCCTACCGGTGTTTGCATAAGATATTAAAGAAAGTGATAGTAAAGAAAGAAAAAACTAACAAACAACAAAAAAGTTCATGAAATTTAAGCATTTTATTTTTGTTTTATAACAGACTGTATTGGAATAAATTCGTCATATAATAGTAATTAATGTAAGGGTATTGAAGCAGAAATTATAATATGAAATATAAGCCCAGACGAAACAATATGAAGAGGAAAAAATAATTAATGAAAAAAAAGTGCATAATTATATGAATCTCTTTTTAAAATGACAAATCTGTTTAGATGCAAAAATAAAATCCGGCGTTCAGTCTCTATCAAAAGTATACTGAACTCAAAATGCCTGTACGTT
>NC_051413.1:4100715-4100960 GCF_015228065.2 Penaeus monodon
TATAACCTTTATTCGGATTTAAAACTAAAACCACATAACTGAGAAGTAGCTTTTGTATATCAAGGATAATAATATTGAATAAGATGTAGTGCCAAATTAATTCAGAGGTCGATCTAAATTTGATAAGAATATTTATATATAATTTTGTTTTCGTTTTTTCTCACCTTAAAGACAAGCTACCGGTATGATTTCTTTTTTTAGTCCATACCCAATTACATAGTATTTACCATACAGTCTCTTCTAAC
>NC_051413.1:4101076-4101147 GCF_015228065.2 Penaeus monodon
CATTCAGCTTGTATTTAGTTTGGGTAAAAGACGGCTTGAAGTGTTCTCTAATGTAATTTTATATCCCACCA
>NC_051413.1:4101233-4101321 GCF_015228065.2 Penaeus monodon
CGTTTTACCTATAACACTGACTGTGTTCATGTATTGATACATACAACGTTACGACTAATATGTTACTAAGAGTCAAATCTGATACGTG
>NC_051413.1:4101410-4101858 GCF_015228065.2 Penaeus monodon
AAATCGTCCATTCTTCATTCCTTTTCATAATGCTCGATAGTGCAGTTGGATTATTATATGTATTAGATATGTAATTGCATTTATTGACTATCATGTCTTCAGTTTAAAAAATCTATTTTTTATTTCATGCTTTTCCCAGATTGTACTGTAATATATTCTTATAATAAACTTTTAAATTGATTTAATTGACATCTTTCATCGAGAAATTACCCATCTTTCATTATCAATTAATTGTAAAATGTAATCATATTCAAAACCTGATATTTGGAAAATGTGTGAACTCGTGAAACATTAATTATTTATCTGTATATATTCCCGTCACGAAAAATAATTACAAAAACACAAAAACAAAACCTAGAAAATTCCTAGAACGTCCTTTCCCTTTACAAAGAAACACGTACGAACCAAGAATACGGACAAACGGTAGTGCCAAGGCAGCCTGTACCTG
>NC_051413.1:4102058-4102609 GCF_015228065.2 Penaeus monodon
TTTTTTTTTTTTGCGTTAGTTATCCCTCTTTGAAACCCTTTGATTTCGTCGACAAATAAAAGTGATTTTGTGATTGATTCGACATTCCCTTCTGTAACTGGAGATTTGCGATTCTCTGTCCCATTCTTATCTTTCCTTTCTAATCTTTCGAATCAAAACAGTTGCAACAACATAGAAACTGCAACAATCTGAGCATATGATGAAAGGGATGTTTTTCAAAGTATCAAAAAGAACCAATAGATTTCCATTATGTCAGTACTTTATTTTTTTCTTACCACTGCTTTACTTCCTTTGGCATTTCACACTTCACTGATGCAGTAAAACCAGAACTAAAAACAACAACTAATTATGATAATTGTCTTTATGAATTTTTTCAATCTTTATGGTGTCACTAAAGGGTGTTTCCACAGCACGATTTTCTGTATTTCTCTTTACCTGATCATTTTTGGTCACAAAATCAAACTGCTAACCCAAGGCAAAAAAAGGTGTGTTAAGTTTAAAAGGAAATGTCAAGTTATGTTATCACTTTTTATAGACTTTCAAGGTTTGAC
>NC_051413.1:4102840-4102916 GCF_015228065.2 Penaeus monodon
GGTGGCTTCCTTGGTACAATTTTACTACATTAAATTGTTGCATTTCATAGAATTTACACATTTGTGTCAAAAACAA
>NC_051413.1:4103008-4103137 GCF_015228065.2 Penaeus monodon
GCATGAGTGTATGTGTATATATTACCTTCATTACTATGGAAATCAATGAAGATAATAGGCTATCCACCATTATATTACGCACCTTTTCAACGAATGGAAGGAAATGCAAGAATGGTAAATTATAACAAC
>NC_051413.1:4103635-4103784 GCF_015228065.2 Penaeus monodon
ATCCCATACATAGAGATATACTCAAACACACATTAAAGGAGAAGGGAAGCGCCTTGCTACGATCATCGAGAACTCCGTCGGCATAAGCCGACATCCGGTATATTGGGTTAAATATACGACAGGGAAAGATATAGGAAATGACATCGCAG
>NC_051413.1:4104128-4104677 GCF_015228065.2 Penaeus monodon
ATCGTCTGACCACAGGACATTATCCCAGAACTCAGCAGGGTTCTCCAAATGATACGTGACTTCAAATTATGCCGGTGCAGTTCACTGCTGATGCTTCGGTTAGTTACCAAAGATCCGGCCGCCAGAAGGTCATCATGAATATTCTATGGTTCCGTTTTTTTTCATATGCCTGGCGTCCACTCATACCGACGCTGTTCTCGATGTTCGTAGTAACCTGCTAACCGACCCTGACCCCGAGTTCCCCCCCTTCTCTTTGAATGCGTGTGTGTTCTTGAGTGTGTTTTTATATCTATCTGTGGTTATAGGGGAAGGAAGAACCTCGGGGAGTCGGGGAAGGGTAACGTCTTGCTACGAACTTCGAGAACATCGGCAGCATATGTCGGTGCTCGGCAAGGGCTTAAAGTCGCATGATGTGGATTGGGGAGGCGACACGGGAAATATGGGATGACATCGTACTTTTTTTCTTTCTTTTTTTTTGTAATTACTTAAACAAGAGAGAAGGAGAGATGCACAGGACATGCAAACAGAAATTTCAAGCCTATCTGCTTA
>NC_051413.1:4105018-4105183 GCF_015228065.2 Penaeus monodon
TGCTAATTAAGAGTTTTATTCTGGTCAGTAACATACGAACTTTCAAACAATATAACACCACAGTACTCAGAAATGTTTTACAAACATAAGGCATGTATTTGTGGGTGTTCTGCTACTCATATTTTATATCCGCACGTGTTACAAACACACACACAAAATATATAT
>NC_051413.1:4105595-4105798 GCF_015228065.2 Penaeus monodon
TAAAGATATAAAAATGGGCCTACGTGGAACAGTCTCGATGTCTTCAGGATTTCCAGACCACAACGTTAACCATTCCTCGATTATCTTTGTCTGGTATTGCAATTATTGCTATATCTTACCTTAGGTGTATGTGTGATATATTTTTGGACACTGATATGAAGTGACACAAGTTAAAGCTGTATAATTGTACCGAGGAAGCTACA
>NC_051413.1:4106035-4106240 GCF_015228065.2 Penaeus monodon
CTGACTGACTGACTGATTTTTTCTCAGTCAAATAACACGTTATAATATCTCAGAACAACACAAAGAAATCCAGAACAGTCTAGAGAAATTTATATTTCTCTACGAAATATGTAAGTCAATAACGAAAATTATAAAACGAACATGACCATTCTTTCTATAATCAAAAACCAAATATACCAATTAAAAAGAGAAAAAGAAAAATGCC
>NC_051413.1:4106337-4106486 GCF_015228065.2 Penaeus monodon
ATAGCAACAACTTAAAAGAATTTCTTTGCGAAGTTTTTTCTCCTTTTAAAGGCTGATTGCAAATTACCTGTGACTGTCTCATGCAATAAATATTTTTGATGGTTAAAGATAGATGTTTCTTCATATTATTGTTATTATTGTTATCACGA
>NC_051413.1:4106983-4107590 GCF_015228065.2 Penaeus monodon
CCTTGAACATATATTTTCCTCACAGTTCATCTGTACTTCATGAGTTTCACAACAAACTCTAAGAGAAAATGTATCAAAGAAAACGAAGTATATTTAAGGGAAACTAATCTTAATGTTCGAAGGATTTTTTTTGTGTGTGAAGAAATATTCAGAAGAGAAAGAGGAAGATCTGGAAAAAGAGAAGAAGGAGAAGAAAGAGTAGTTAGAAGGAAGAGTGAAAAGAGAAGGAGGAGGAATTAGATGAGGGTGGGAGGAAGGAGAATGCAAAGAGTAAGGAGAAGGAGGAGAATGAGCAGTTGGAGTAAGCGAAGGACAGGGATGAGAAGGAGAAGGAAGTAGATAAGAACAAGAAGGAAAAGGAGGGCAAAATGGAAGATGGAAATAATTGATGTAATATTAATTTCCTACATAACCAGTGTTACCAACAGAAATGGCAACTGCGAGAACTCCAAACCCATCGCCGAGCCTTGGTAACACTGCATATATCATTATTTTATCCTCATTAACCAAATTATTCTATGCCTATTTCTATAAGTAGTTTACGATCTGTTCGATAATACCAGAGTCATTTCGAAAGATATTTCTCTGTCTCCCTCAGCGTAGACAA
>NC_051413.1:4108444-4108658 GCF_015228065.2 Penaeus monodon
TTTTCACTGAATATAGAGAGTAAGACATAGTAACTGCTAAAATATGCTATAAGTACTTGGTGTAGGGAGGCGAAATTTCAGTAATTAACCTTTACCAATATATACCATATTCCATATATCAACATAATGTATCATCAATTACACTGAGAAGTGTAAAGAAATATAACCAATAATATACTCTCCTAACATTGCAAACTCTTGCACTGAGTAAACT
>NC_051413.1:4108945-4109017 GCF_015228065.2 Penaeus monodon
CTTGTATGGCGACCCGAGTTTTTAAAACTTTGCCTTAGCGTCTGCGTTTTAATAAAAGTTTACTGTAAATGT
>NC_051413.1:4109064-4109129 GCF_015228065.2 Penaeus monodon
TGATTGAAGGCTTTTTATTCATATTCATGCACCAATATACAATATTAATTGAGAATAGGGAATCA
>NC_051413.1:4109577-4109642 GCF_015228065.2 Penaeus monodon
TGAAGGCTGAACATATGCTAACGATAATCACATCGAAAAATAAAGACAAACAAACGATTTGCAAA
>NC_051413.1:4109872-4110007 GCF_015228065.2 Penaeus monodon
ATTCCCCATTCATTCTCTCTTTTTTTAGGGTCATAAATAAACTTTCTTTTAGCAATTAGAATACCTGTAAAATGATCAAACAGAATGTAAACACTGTAGATCCCGAAAGATGAGAAGCCAGTCGCCGAAAGCGCT
>NC_051413.1:4110210-4110372 GCF_015228065.2 Penaeus monodon
TGAATACCTTCTTAGAGCAAGAGAAGTGAAAAATCATATCACATATAGATATATACCACGAGAATCATATTGTTTGTTTCGTGAAGATATTCTTATTCCTGGTTTCCTGCTTTCGTGACAATGAACAAAAAACAAATAGAAATCAGTGATGAGGAAAACTTA
>NC_051413.1:4110943-4111072 GCF_015228065.2 Penaeus monodon
ATTCCCCATTCATTCTCTCTTTTTTAGGGCCATAAATAAATTTTCTTTTAGCAATTAGAATACCTGTAAAATGATCAAACAGAATGTAAACACTGTAGATCCCGAAAGATGAGAAGCCAGTCGCTATTC
>NC_051413.1:4111258-4111424 GCF_015228065.2 Penaeus monodon
ATTATCTATCTTGAATACCTTCTTAGAGCAAGAGAAGTGAAAAATCATATCACATATAGATATATACCACGAGAATTATATTGTTTGTTTTGTGAAGATATTCTCATTCCTGGTTTCCTGCATTCGTGACAATAAACAAAAAAACAAATAGAAATCAGTGATGAGG
>NC_051413.1:4111992-4112124 GCF_015228065.2 Penaeus monodon
ATTCCCCATTCATTCACTCTCTTTTTTTAGGGCCATAAATAAACTTTCTTTTAGCAATTAAAATACCTGTAAAATGATCAAACAGAATGTAAACACTGTAGATCCCGAAAGATGAGAAGCCAGTCGCTATTC
>NC_051413.1:4112195-4112320 GCF_015228065.2 Penaeus monodon
ATTATCTATCTTGAATACCTTCTTAGAGCAAGAGAAGTGAAAAATCATATCACATATAGATATATACCACGAGAATCATATTGTTTGTTCCGTGAAGATAATCTTATTCCTGGTTTCCTGCTTTC
>NC_051413.1:4112920-4113053 GCF_015228065.2 Penaeus monodon
ATGTATGATTCTCCAGTCATTCTCTCTCTCTTTTTTTTAGGGCCATAAATAAATTTTCTTTTAACAATTAGAATACCTGTAAAATGATCAAACAGAATGTAAACACTGTAGATCCCGAAAGATGAGAAGCCAG
>NC_051413.1:4113169-4113331 GCF_015228065.2 Penaeus monodon
TGAATACCTTCTTAGAGCAAGAGAAGTGAAAAATCATATCACATATAGATATATACCACGAGAATCATATTGTTTGTTCCGTGAAGATATTCTTATTCCTGGTTTCCTGCTTTCGTGACAATGAACAAAAAACAAATAGAAATCAGTGATGAGGAAAACTTA
>NC_051413.1:4113899-4113989 GCF_015228065.2 Penaeus monodon
TAATTAATATGAATATGGTCTGAGAAGTTAACCCAACAAAACAGAATTTAAGACATGATGTATGATGTATGATTCCCCATTCATTCTCTC
>NC_051413.1:4114040-4114581 GCF_015228065.2 Penaeus monodon
AGAGCCATAAATAAACTAATACTTTTAACAATTAGAATACCTGTAAAATGATCAAACAGAATGTAAACACTGTAGATCCCGAAAGATGAGAAGCCAGTCGTCAAAAGCGCTTATATCGCCAGTTGAAATTTCAGAAATTTTAACCTCATTCATTTCGGTTTGATAAGATTGCAAATAGGAAAGTTTTTTTAGAATTGAATATACTCAAATATATGTCATTGCGTAAAATATTAAATGAAGAATATCTAGTGGACAAGGAGAAAGAGTGAGAGTGAGAATAACTGATAGAGATGCATAATTTACATACGGACCGAGATATATTTAGAGTGTGTCTTGCCATTCATGTATATATGGATATACGCATGACGCACACACATAAATGTAAACAAAAGAGTATGCAACAATTACACCGTAAACAGAAGAACAAACAAACTACCAAAATTGTTCATCACTATCTTATTTTTTCAAAACGATTCACCGCATTACTTGAAATCCTCAGGCAGGAAAGTGAAACTACGAAAGACAAACAGTTTACCTTCAG
>NC_051413.1:4114645-4114989 GCF_015228065.2 Penaeus monodon
GGGAACAGGCGAAGGATAAAAATTAATGACGACAATAATATTATTAATCGTAATAAGAGTGGTACGGATGAGCAGAATAATTATCCAAAATGAATACAAGTGATAAATAATATTAACAGGGATAGATAAGAATATAACAAGGATAACCGTATTTGAAATATCTATCTGTTACAAAACATAAAATCTTCGGATAGACAAGCGTATAATAGATAGAGATAAGTTGCCACCTGGCTACTGTTATGTGTTTTAACCTATACGTAAAATAGTATTCTATTTCATTATTCTTCTAAATTACTATTATAGGGTCTTCTAAAATGCAATTATTAATATTAAATATATGAAGG
>NC_051413.1:4115130-4116620 GCF_015228065.2 Penaeus monodon
GATAGCTCAGTGCGAGAGAAATATACAACAGTCGAGCCGACTCCCTTATTTTGATATCGTTTCACATAAATTCAGATGTTTCCGTTGCCGATAATGGTGAAAAAAAGACGGAAAACAAGATAAACAAGATTTGCAAGACATAGAATTATATCCACTTAACATCCTCTCATATTGTTAAAGTTGATTTTCATAGTTTATCATCCCGTATCTTTTTGTCTCGTCATCTCTCATTTTCTGATTCATACTATCCCTCCTATTTTTCATAATTTTGCCTTATTACTCTTTCTGTCCCTTCCCTCCTACCTTCCTTTGTCGCAGCCTTCCGTTGAACTAATAGGATTGCAATGTTGCAAATTACTACAAGGCATTGATCCTTCATCGATGTTTTTAAATTCGATTGAGTGATTTTTTTTTTTTTTAGGTCAATTTCCAAAATTGTGTTGCGTTGAATAAACATGATATCTCTCTGTTGTTGTTATCATTAGTGTTGTTATATTCAATTGCAGGAAAATTATGTTTTTAGATGTTGAATTTCTATAAAAGAAATAAAATGGAGGAGGACTGTTACGTAGGAATAAAGAGAACGGAGGAGTGTATAAGAGAAAGCGAGGATAAAGAAGGAGAGAGGAGGAGGAGAGACATTAATAAATATTTATCGCTCATAAGCCATAATTATTACTTCCACTGCAACTTTTTTTTAGGTCCCAGATTTTTTTTTCTTTCTTTCTTTATGCTTTAGCAATTTGCGTAAAGGGCTTAGTGTCTTTAATCAAACCTGTGCAATAAAATAATTCAAGCACCTTTTTAATATGATTCTGTAGGATCTTGACAACAACTGTTCGTTAGAAACTTCAAATTTCTAATAAAAATGTTACCAACTCTTCTAAATTTATTAAACAAACACTAGCACTAATCTGTAGGTTCTTGGCTTTTTACTACATTTTATTTTTCTGTAAAGTGAATGAAAATTTATTCAAATGGAAAAAGAGAGCAATATGAGAGTTTAACATTTACATGAACCACGCAAAAAAAGAAAAAAAATCTTCAGTTTTCTCCCTCTCCATTTTTTTTCTTTCTTTTTTTCCCGAACGTGAACATTTCTATGATATTTAACAATCTGAAGATGTAGAACATTTAGTTCGACCACCTTCTAGAACTTTGGTTTGATCTTCATAGTCACTGTCTTCAAGGAGTAATGGTGTCCGTGCCAATCATACCAGTTAATTCCATCTGCATACGACTCGTGGTGTCCCCTGTAGTACAAGCCGTTGAGATTCGTCGCGTGACATTTCGTGTACCACCAAGCGCCCTTGTACCTGCGAAGAAGATTTGTTGCTCTAAAACTACATCCCTGTTAACTGGTAGCTAGATTTGGATGGTTAGACTGAGATAGAGCTGCTTTATAGAAGTAAGTGGAGTAGAACGTGGGTTTGGAGAGCTTCATTGGGCACTGGTTTCGATATCCTACTTATGTCGGGCCAAATGGTGTA
>NC_051413.1:4116820-4117509 GCF_015228065.2 Penaeus monodon
CCTTGTGATGAAATACTTACGATTCTGCGCAGTTTGAATCCGCCAGGTCCTGGTCGCGATCCTTGGTGGAAAACCTATTCCCGCCGTGGGTAGTGAAGGAGTCTTCGGCATCGCCGCTGTAGGAGTTCACCTCGAGCTTGTAGGAGTTGCTGCTGTCGTGCACGTAGAAGAAGTTGTACTTGGCCCAGCGGGATTCGCCCTCGAAGTCGGCCAGGTCGAAGCGGATCTGGTTCAGGCTCTGGCTCGTGAGCGCGTGGATGTGGTCGAGGCCGAGCCAGTGGTCCTTGGCCACGTTGCCGAAGCCGAGGACGTACTCGGTCCACGTCCGGAAGAAGTCCTCCTGCTCAGCGTAGTCGTCGCGCCGCTGGATGAGCGTCCAGCCGCCGCCGTCGGTCGTCATGTCGCACCACACGCGCACGGGCCGCTCGGGGCAGCAGTCGTACGGGAAGATCACGTACACGCCGTCGGCGCTGCCGGCGATGGCCTGCTGCACCTCGTGGCAGTTCCGGAAGCGATGGCCCAGGCCCGGGAAGCCCGCGAGCACGGTTTCGTTTCCCACGAGGCCCTCCGTCGTCGCCAAGGTCACGAGGAACAGCAAGCTTGCTATTGCCGGTGGGCTCATCTTAGCGGGACTCTGAGGAAGTAGAGCGATACTTGTCATTCATACAATGGGACATGTGCACGCCCAT
>NC_051413.1:4117691-4118164 GCF_015228065.2 Penaeus monodon
TCTGCTATCTAGTTAAAACATCGTCACTAAAAGAGGCCAGGAGTGCCAACCGCTCAAAAAAAAAGTTATGTATATCTGAAATTCCATATTGTTAGATATGCCAGCAGTAATACTAAGAGCTTGGAGAATGAAGTGATATTAAGCAAATAAGAAATGCTCAAGGATATTCAACCAACGAATTCTGGAAAGACAAGCGACGGGTAATTATCAATGATTGTGTCTCAGAGTGAGCCGGTGACTAATGCGATCTTAGGGAAGCCAGCGTCACACCCACAGAATAAGCGTATTCTGTGAGTCGTGTTATTAGTAGCAAGGTTGTAGAGGATTTAGAGATTTGTGAAAATATTATACTCATAGTTTTGTGAGAGAGAATTGGTGCTAGGTGGATGAAAATTGATGATCAGGGAGCCGGTGGGCAGACAGCGCCAGCTCGTGGCGTTGCTGCTTCACCTGGGAATAAACTCAGGCAATGG
>NC_051413.1:4119117-4119255 GCF_015228065.2 Penaeus monodon
GCCTGAGGAGGACGTCGGCGCCGAGACTGAGCCGCGAGGAAGCGCCAACGGCCTTTTATCGGCCTGGCTTTGCGTCGACTTTGCGCTGTTGTCGATTCTTGTGATTCTAATTGTATTGTCCTTGAAGAATATTGTTTT
>NC_051413.1:4120719-4121003 GCF_015228065.2 Penaeus monodon
TAATTCAGTGAAGGCCCCTTGTATTATTCATAATCGTGATTATACAAATTGCAAATTCCTCATGTGCCTTTTATGCAACATATTTTCTCCGGGAAATCCTATCCTGCTAGTGTTTTTTACACAACTTATCATCTGAGAATATAATAGGAAAAACACACAGAGGGCAAAGAAATTAATTTGGACTAATTTCACACTTGTTTGTTTTCTTTGTAAGTCTTGACAAAGGACAGCGCATCGGCACAGTTTCATCATCGTGGTTACACTTTATAAAGATGGAATGTATA
>NC_051413.1:4121105-4121390 GCF_015228065.2 Penaeus monodon
AGGGTCCCGCCGTTCTTCCTCTGTAGATGTCACGACGGCGGTGCTCAAGACGCTGTGTGTGACGCGCGACATGGCCACTATGGCAGCCACCACGATCGCATCGCAGGTCTATATAACATACAAATAGGCGGAATTTCCTTTAATTGGTTATATCTATCATCAATCCCAAAGTTCTAATGCGTTTTGCATAATCGCAGCCTGAGTGGCTAACAGCCTGTTTTTTCTAAGGTAGAGGTTCTCAAAGTGGGATCGCGAAATAATTTGAGGGGTCGCGAGATCCTGTAA
>NC_051413.1:4121434-4121714 GCF_015228065.2 Penaeus monodon
GCCCTAACGTGTCTAGTACTTGTCAGCGTTGGTCGAGCTGCCCGATGTTCGATAATGCATCTTAAAGCCACGTTATACTTTTCTTCTGTGTAAAGTACTCCACACTAGCAATCTTGTAATATTGATAACAGTTACTATTTTGTTGCTAGGGTAGTGGGTCGAGAATCTATCGTGTAACGTGTAGCGGTCGCAGCTAAAACATTATGAAAATCCCTGTGGGGTGAAGTTATGTTGTAAACGTTTGCCCAACGCCTTACCATGCAGAGTAGTCCTTTGTTCT
>NC_051413.1:4122041-4122482 GCF_015228065.2 Penaeus monodon
GAAAAAAAAATCACAATGTATAGTAAACATGCCCACTTACAAAGGGTTTAAGAACGTTCCGCAAAATCTACAGTTCACAAAATGCTCTCAGTGACGTAGCTGGTGGACCCACTGAATCTGTGTAAATTCACCAAGTGTTCTGGCAATTTTAGCAAAGGGTAAAAAGGTGGTATCGCCCGTTGGGTATTTCCCTTAACTAGGTCGTTACTTCTGACGTCAAATGTGTCCTAGACTGTATGTCCGTGGGTCAGAAACATGGATAAACGGGATTTTCTGCCAGTGTGCATGGATTTTAACCACAAATATCATATACGTTTATGTATTGACACTAACATCTTAACTGTCACGGCAGAGATATTATTTCATCTCATTCGGTGTTGTGAATTTTCAGATGGCCCATATCAACCTTAACTCTTCCTTACCAAAAAATGTGCATTGATG
>NC_051413.1:4122508-4122579 GCF_015228065.2 Penaeus monodon
GAAAGCAGCATCCTACACCGGAACTGCCGACAATGTACACCCGTACGTCAAGTAATGAATGGGTAAGTACG
>NC_051413.1:4122795-4122906 GCF_015228065.2 Penaeus monodon
CCTTATGTTACACTAGAAAAGACAGTAGAGTTTTGTGTGCTGCAAAGAGTACATTCAAACGGAATGATCTGTAACCTCATGGTGACGTTGAAATGTAAACACTGACCCACA
>NC_051413.1:4123279-4123783 GCF_015228065.2 Penaeus monodon
ACACTAAGAAGTGCCAAGCGTGACGCAAGACTGATGTCGAGAGAAGGTATAGGTTTTTGGAGTTTGAAGTTGCAGTTTGATAATTTAAGAAACCGGAATAGAAGAAGTATTAAGGAATTACTCAAAAGAAGAAGAAAAAAAGGACATTTTTCCATTTATCCGTTTCACTTTTACGTTTTTTTTCATATCAACTTTATCTCATTTCCCTTACCGTCTATCAGTCTTCGTGTAATCTCAATTATATAATCTATATAATTTCACTTTTAATTAATTATTTTAATCAAGATTTATAATTTTTATCTGATCTAAATTCAGTTTTCTATTTTAAACCGAGTGAGTGCATTGTATGAAACCTTAAACATGAAATGTTAACTTTGAATTACATTAATTCGGTAAATCAAAAAATACAATAAAACTCTACACAAAAAGAACAGGAAAAACTCGAAAATTTTAAAGAATAAACCTTAAAACAAACTAAAATATATATAATCCCGAATCAGAGAG
>NC_051413.1:4123825-4124146 GCF_015228065.2 Penaeus monodon
TATTCATAATTCGCAAAGATGAGCACAACACCTTATTAACAGAGCATTTAGGCTTGCGACCAAAATAGATATCTTAGAGTCCGTCTTCGCCTTGACCTTTAGCAAGTGTGTAAATATGAGGCGAATCTCGGGTCAAAAAAGGACAATACTATACTTGTGTCAATAGAGGTTGGTGTCTCCTCCTCTCTCAGCTTCCCTTGATTTTGCTTAAATTGGACTTATTCGTATCAAGTTTTGGAATAAATATGAATTCAGAAAACTACAAACTATAAAATGAAGAGGTTAACAGGGGGACGGATTGTGCTCTCGTTTGCGAAAGAG
>NC_051413.1:4124186-4125377 GCF_015228065.2 Penaeus monodon
GTATTTGTAAAAAGTGGGTAAAACCAATTACATAACATTAATTTCACCAGCTTCCTTGAATCCTCAGCGGCCGTGGTGCCAGATAACTTGTGGTTTTCCCTTCGTTCGCCTCATGATTCACTACAGTGATACCGCCTCTCTGGGTTGACGACAAACCAGGAACGAGGTTCTGACGTTGGGTGACGTCATATGATACGTCAAACATTAGCAACAATATCTTGCTCCCCATCTACCTATGACCAATCGAAATCATTTTTATTATTATATCAAGATGTACGATAGTTTCTGTAGATATGTGGCAGTGATTACACCCATAAAAAACATGAGGGTTCATTTCATAAATATTTAGTTACTAAATGCACTTTTTTGTGAGGACGATGTTATTCCTCATGCCGCTGATTTGGAAATGCCAGACGATGATGTGACATTGTCTGATGTGTCAGTCGATGACAGTAACGCTGGCTACGACCAGGGAAAGATAATGACGTTGATAAGAATGATGAGGGAGGGAAGGAGGATACTGACGAAGGCACGCGATCAGTAGCAAATGGTTCTCACTCACGGACTCTGTCACGTGCTTCTTCTACGTGCCAATATAGAGGTGAGAACAAGCGAGGGAAAACATTTGATTTCGCAAATTTCAAATGAATTAATGAACATGATCGATAAGCGCACATCCTGACCAAAAACGAGGACAGGGATGGGACGGATACGTCGGTCTAACATATCATGAGCTGTTCCTTGGAAAAGATTGTGCTTGCAACACATGCAGGAATCTTATGAGCAAATGTGCTTGGAACAATTAGATTAATCTTATGATTGAATGTGCTCGTAATACTTGCAGGAATCTTGAGTGGATATACCTCCAACAATGAAAATAATCCTATGCGTGTATGTCCTTGTAATACTCTTAGAAATCTTTTTAGTGGATGCACCTGTAACACGTGTATCACAGTAAGCATTAATATGCTCATGTTGCACGCGGGATCTTATCAAATAAAGTGCTCGCAGTAGGCACGAAAGCGTTTGCAGTGCATGTTGGTATCTTATCAATATGCCTTTTTAGTGTAAAAATTGTGAGTGTGCATAGGCAGTGAGAGAGAAAGGAAAGAAAATGTTATTTATTTATTTAACCAATAACATACTATCCTAACATTGTACACTATAACACAAAATGCAAAATACATGCGC
>NC_051413.1:4125797-4126021 GCF_015228065.2 Penaeus monodon
CAGAATTAAAACTGACATTCGGGAATAACGTTGATTTAACGAGCTCAGATTTTTTTTATTTCTTTTTATTGGTGTCTACGTTTTCACAAAATTTTAACGTATAGAAAGTAATTAATTAAGTATTCGTCAAACTTGCTGGTAATAATCAGAAGGACTGAGGAGTCGAACTCGCCAACCCATCTTCAATATTTATTACATTGTTGTCCAAGATTGATAAATTGCAG
>NC_051413.1:4126068-4126311 GCF_015228065.2 Penaeus monodon
CGTATGGGTGTATATGCGTGTGTGTAATTAACGCATGTGTTTTGCATTCAATGTTTTAGTTTACAGTGTTAGCATAGTATGTTACAGATTAAATTTCTTTACATGTTTCAGTGCAATTAAAACTACGCTACGGTATGTTGATAAATGGAATATAATACATGTTAACTAAAGTTAATTACTGAAGTGTTTCGCTCCCCCACACAAAATATTAACAGCATATTGGAGTAGTTTCCAGTCTTACTA
>NC_051413.1:4126454-4126799 GCF_015228065.2 Penaeus monodon
CTTCAAATCAATTTTTAATTTAAATATGCATGTACGTACATACCCACCAGGAAACACACACTAAACATATTCTAATGATAATTCCATCGCCAAATAAGAAACCAACTAACTAAAAACGAACTGCTGATAACGGCAGTTTATTGATATTTAATGGTTATTTCAACATGAATTAATGATGACTTAGTGAATTAATTTCCTACCTTCGACAGGGTGCAATCTATCCTAATTTAAACATCAGGTAATTAGATACTAAGCATTTTTGCACATCTAAAATTCGGATCCTTTTCATTTTCACCATTAAACGAGATCAAAATACTCAAATTTGATATCTCAATTTCCGATACA
>NC_051413.1:4127048-4127135 GCF_015228065.2 Penaeus monodon
ATAAATAGAAGATGTGTGTGGGGGGGATTTGTGTGTGTGCATACATATCGGAATGGCAAAACAATATGACTAAACAATTGAATAAAC
>NC_051413.1:4127208-4127350 GCF_015228065.2 Penaeus monodon
ATAATTATAATTTATATCTGATTTGTTTCGCTACATAGAAGTAAAATAAAGAAAGCGAGAAATTAACTAATTTGCTTCTGATTGTTAGATAGAAGATATTTATATATGGACAGAGATAATGTAAACAGAGATCGTTGGAGAG
>NC_051413.1:4127605-4127727 GCF_015228065.2 Penaeus monodon
ATCAAATTACATGACATCAGAAAGCAAAATAAAAAATAACTCAGAAGCAAACAGTAAAACCTGTAGCTTATCAATCCCGAACAGCATTACTGTAGTGAATGCAACCCTGCAGTAAGCGGGAA
>NC_051413.1:4129066-4129277 GCF_015228065.2 Penaeus monodon
TCGTTATTTTCCTTTTCATTGTTTTCAAGATCGTTGCCTTTTTTTTTCTCTCTCTCTTTCCGTCCATCTCTCATCTCTATACCTTTATTATGTCAATGCAAACAGATGAAGATGAA
Organism: Penaeus monodon; assembly: GCF_015228065.2. Classification (NCBI taxonomy): domain Eukaryota; kingdom Metazoa; phylum Arthropoda; class Malacostraca; order Decapoda; family Penaeidae; genus Penaeus; species Penaeus monodon. The sequence continues at coordinate 4,129,183 of NC_051413.1, forward strand.
AACTAAGAAAAAAAAATAATGTAAACAGAGATCGTTGGAGAGAAGAGAGAATTTTGCCATCTAAATATGTATGTATGCATGTGTTACACACACAC
>NC_051413.1:4130003-4130120 GCF_015228065.2 Penaeus monodon
TTCATGTAGCTTATTCGTTAATTAACAGTTTAATCATATTGTTATCATGTTATACGATATGTAGTTTGCTATTCACACGTATATTTGAAAACGCTTACTTTACACACTCGAAAACGA
>NC_051413.1:4130219-4130676 GCF_015228065.2 Penaeus monodon
AGAAGATGAAAACTAAGAAAAAAAAAATCTTATGATAATGACAACGAAAAAGCTCTTTTGATTTTACTTTTTTGATTTTAATAATAATACCGACAATAATATTTAGAATCAGCAAATATATTTTTAAAGGTTTCGAAGAGAATAGGAGACTTTTTTTTTTAATCAAATGTCAATTTACATCACCGTGTGGCAGAAAGGCTTGTCTTTACATCATCTGACTTCATTGCACGGAAGTTACATCAGGGTTTCCGTGTGACGTAATGCTAATAATTTTTTTTTAGGAAAACATAAGATATAACAAAGGGTAAAAAATAGTACGGAAGAGGAGGATGAAACTTGTTTTGAATATTATAAAGGTCAGATCCGAACGTAAATTATGAACTATTGATGGATTTTTTTTTTATCTGGTATTTAGGCCTACATATGGAGATTTGTGTCCTTGATATGGAGAAGGACA
>NC_051413.1:4130906-4131091 GCF_015228065.2 Penaeus monodon
CAACAGGACCATCTATTTATCCATTCATATCAGCTCATACCAGTCACTACGTGGCAAGTCAATTTTCTTTTTTTATCTTTTATAGCTTTCCTACTTCTGTTATGCGATAAATTGTTTCGCCAGATACAAAATTGATACCGATGATAAAGTATAATAAAATAGAGGCATAAACAATGCTTGCAATA
>NC_051413.1:4131249-4131471 GCF_015228065.2 Penaeus monodon
ACGCTGACAACAAATCTCATTGAGTTTAATTTTTAAAAGTACGATCAATCCTAATTTGGAGTAAAATTTTATCAAACCGCAGACACAGGCTAGAATCTTAAATCCCGGATAGCAATGTAAGTGTTTTTTCTTCGGAATGAAATTATGATACATTTTATCGTTTAAAATACTATGAAAAAATAATGAAAATAGTATATTTTTGACAACGAAATCGAAAGTAAA
>NC_051413.1:4131517-4132003 GCF_015228065.2 Penaeus monodon
TTTATGTAGAGAGCTAACAGTCAAAAATTAGCTGTTTCCTTTCTATCTCGTTTGTATGTGTAACGCATACGTACGTGTATATCTAAATGCCAAACATCGCGTAACAAGAAAATAACATGACCAAAATATAGTAAATAACAAAAGACGAGAGAAAGGTATAGAAAACTGAAAAAAATACTAAAAATATTTGGAAAAGTAATCAAATTTTATAGTCGTATATTACATTCCATATATCAACATAGCGTAGCATTTCTTCAATTACATTGACATGTGCAAAGTTATTTAACCAATAACATACTATCCTAACATTGTACACTGTAACACTATAAGTGCAAAAATTTCTTTACATATTTAAATGCAATTAAAACTATGGTACGGTATGTTGATATATGGAATATAATACATGTTAACGAAGGTTAATTACTGAAATGTTTCGCTCCCCCACACAAAATATTTACAGCATATTTAAGCAGTTTCCTGTCTTAC
>NC_051413.1:4132022-4132223 GCF_015228065.2 Penaeus monodon
TTCTCTCTCTCTTCCTTAACAAAAAACGGCAGTTTAATGATATCTAATAGTTATTTCAACATGAATTAATGATGACTTAGTGAATTAATTTCCTACCTTCGACAGAGTGCAGTCTATATTAATTTAAATTTCGGATCCTTTCTATTTTCACTATCAAACGAGATCAAAATACTCAAATTTGATATCTCAGTTAGCGATACA
>NC_051413.1:4132547-4132643 GCF_015228065.2 Penaeus monodon
CAACACATACATATCGGAATGGCAATGTAATGTAAACAGGGATCGTTGGAGAGAAAATAAAATTTTGCCATCTAAATATGTACGTACGCATGCGTA
>NC_051413.1:4132960-4133069 GCF_015228065.2 Penaeus monodon
TTTCTCTCTTTCCGTTTATCATCTCCATTCCCGTCCATCTCTTATCTCTATACCTTTATTATGTCAATGCAAACAGACTGCGCTCTATCTATCTATCTATCTGTGTTTA
>NC_051413.1:4133163-4133262 GCF_015228065.2 Penaeus monodon
TGTGTAGTTTATTCGTTAATTAAAAGTTTAATCATAATGTCCTCATGTTATACGATATGTGTTTTGCTATTCACACGTATATTTAAAAACGCTTACTTT
>NC_051413.1:4133409-4133649 GCF_015228065.2 Penaeus monodon
TAAGACGAAAACTAAGAAAAAAAAATCTTATGATAATGACAACGAAAAACGAAAATGCTCTTTTGATTTTACTTTCTTGATTTTAATAATAATACCAAGAATAATATTTAGAATCAGCAAATATATTTTTAAAAGTTTCGAAGAGAATAGGAGACTTTTTAAAATCAAATGTCAATTTACATCACCGTGTGGCAGAAAGGCTTGTCCTGACATCATCTTACTTCTGTAAAACAGTAAAAC
>NC_051413.1:4133905-4133994 GCF_015228065.2 Penaeus monodon
ATCCGGGGAAATTAAAATCAGAAGGACTGAGGAGTCGAACTCGCCAAGCCATCTTCAATGTTTATTACATTGTTGTTCGAGATTGAAAA
>NC_051413.1:4134048-4134550 GCF_015228065.2 Penaeus monodon
CGTATGGTTGTATATATGTGTGTGCAATTAACGCATGTTTTAGTTTATAGTGTTAGCATAGTATGTTATAGATTAAATTTCTTTACATGTTTCAATGCAATAAAACTACGCTACGGTATGTTGATATATGGAATATAATACATGTTAACGAAGGTTAATTACTGAAATGTTTCGCTCCCCCACACAAAATATTTACAGTATATTTGAGCAGTTTCCTGTCTTACTGTGTTCTCTCTCTCTCTTTCTACCTTTGTCTATATATTTTTTCCTCTCAAAATAGTTATTTCAAGATGACTTAATTATGATTTCCTGAATTAATGCAATCCATAGTTAACCCGCCGTATATATCTACATAAGGTCATTAGATACTAAGCATTTTAGCACATCTAAAATTCGGATCCTTTCTATTTTCACTATCTAACGAGATCAAAATAGTCAAATTTGATATATCAGTTTGCGATACAAACGCTTTTCCCGAATGGCTTGTGATCAACACATCAAG
>NC_051413.1:4134710-4134870 GCF_015228065.2 Penaeus monodon
AGTCCAACGCATACACATCGGAATGGCAAAACAATATGAAAAATAAAGAAAGGGAGAATTAACTAATATGCTTCTTATTCTTACATAGAAGATATTTATATATGAACAGAGAGAATGTAAACAGAGATCGTTGGAGAGAAGAGAGAATTTTGCCATCTAA
>NC_051413.1:4135546-4135645 GCF_015228065.2 Penaeus monodon
GTGTAGTTTATTCGTTAATTAAAAGTTTAATCATATTGTCATCATGTTATACGATATGTGTTTTGCTATTCACACGTATATTTGAAAACGCTTACCTTG
>NC_051413.1:4135760-4135835 GCF_015228065.2 Penaeus monodon
AGAAGATGAAAACAAAGAAAAAAAAATCTTATGATAATGACAACGAAAAACGAAAAAGCTCTTTTGAGCACACAC
>NC_051413.1:4136421-4136683 GCF_015228065.2 Penaeus monodon
CAGCAAACAGATTTTTTTAAGTTTCGAAGAGAATGGGAGACCTTTCTGAATCATGTCTATTTGCATTTTTTTTTTTTTTTAAGAAAAACATGAGATAACAAGAAGTAAAACACAGTAGAGAAGAGGAGGATGAAACTTGTTTAGAATATTATAAAGGGAAGATCCGAACATAAATTATGAACTATTGAAGGAATTATTATTTTAATCATCTGGTATATAGGCCTACATATGGAGATTTGTGTCCTTGATATGGAGAAGGACA
>NC_051413.1:4136891-4136986 GCF_015228065.2 Penaeus monodon
GACCATCTGTTTATTCATTCCTATCAACTCATAACAGTCACTACGTGGCAACCTTTTTTTTATCTTCTATAGCTTTCCTACTTCTGTTATGCCAT
>NC_051413.1:4137170-4137433 GCF_015228065.2 Penaeus monodon
GGGGGGGTGGTTTGGTTTGTGATGTGATTATAAATAGAAGATGTGTGTGTGGGGATTTGTGTGTGTGCATACATATCGGAATGGCAAAACAATATGACTAAACAAATGAATAAACAGTAAGAAATATAAGGCACAGAGAGAGAGAAAAAAACGAGAGTTGCACAGGAAGATGAAAATAAAGGAAAATAATTATAATTTATATCTGATTTGTTTCGCTACATAGAAGTAAAATAAAGAAAGCGAGAAATTAACTAATTTGCTTC
>NC_051413.1:4137657-4137779 GCF_015228065.2 Penaeus monodon
ATCAAATTACATGACATCAGAAAGCAAAATAAAAAATAACTCAGAAGCAAACAGTAAAACCTGTAGCTTATCAATCCCGAACAGCATTATTGTAGTGAATGCAACCCTGCAGTAAGCGGGAA
>NC_051413.1:4138261-4138406 GCF_015228065.2 Penaeus monodon
TGTCGGAATGGCAAAACAATATGAAAAATAAAGAAAGGGAGAATTAACTAATATGCTTCTTATTCTTACATAGAAGATATTTATATATGAACAGAGAGAATGTAAACAGAGATCGTTGGAGAGAAGAGAGAATTTTGCCATCTAA
>NC_051413.1:4138788-4138943 GCF_015228065.2 Penaeus monodon
TCGTTATTTTCCTTTTCATTGTTTTGAAGATCGTTGCCTTTTTTTCTCTCTCTCTTTCCATTTATCATCTCCATTTCCGTCCATCTCTTATCTTTATACCTTTATTATCTCAATGCAAACAGACTACGCTCTATCTATCAATCTATCTGTGTTTA
>NC_051413.1:4139103-4139207 GCF_015228065.2 Penaeus monodon
GTCTTGTGTAGTTTATTCGTTAATTAAAAGTTTAATCATATTGTCATCATGTTATACGATATGTGTTTTGCTATTCACACGTATATTTGAAAACGCTTACCTTG
>NC_051413.1:4139324-4139399 GCF_015228065.2 Penaeus monodon
AGAAGATGAAAACAAAGAAAAAAAAATCTTATGATAATGACAACGAAAAACGAAAAAGCTCTTTTGAGCACACAC
>NC_051413.1:4139985-4140248 GCF_015228065.2 Penaeus monodon
CAGCAAACAGATTTTTTTAAGTTTCGAAGAGAATGGGAGACCTTTCTGAATCATGTCTATTTGCATTTTTTTTTTTTTTTTAAGAAAAACATGAGATAACAAGAAGTAAAACACAGTAGAGAAGAGGAGGATGAAACTTGTTTAGAATATTATAAAGGGAAGATCCGAACATAAATTATGAACTATTGAAGGAATTATTATTTTAATCATCTGGTATATAGGCCTACATATGGAGATTTGTGTCCTTGATATGGAGAAGGACA
>NC_051413.1:4140456-4140551 GCF_015228065.2 Penaeus monodon
GACCATCTGTTTATTCATTCCTATCAACTCATAACAGTCACTACGTGGCAACCTTTTTTTTATCTTCTATAGCTTTCCTACTTCTGTTATGCCAT
>NC_051413.1:4140732-4141103 GCF_015228065.2 Penaeus monodon
TTGTTTGGGGTGGTGGTTTGGTTTGTGATGTGATTATAAATAGAAGATGTGTGTGTGGGGATTTGTGTGTGTGCATACATATCGGAATGGCAAAACAATATGACTAAACAAATGAATAAACAGTAAGAAATATAAGGCACAGAGAGAGAGAAAAAAACGAGAGTTGCACAGGAAGATGAAAATAAAGGAAAATAATTATAATTTATATCTGATTTGTTTCGCTACATAGAAGTAAAATAAAGAAAGCGAGAAATTAACTAATTTGCTTCTGATTGTTAGATAGAAGATATTTATATATGGACAGAGATAATGTAAACAGAGATCGTTGGAGAGAAGTAAAATGTTGCCATCTAAATATGTACGTACGCATT
>NC_051413.1:4141203-4141340 GCF_015228065.2 Penaeus monodon
AGATAAAATATGATAATCAAATTACATGACATCAGAAAGCAAAATAAAAAATAACTCAGAAGCAAACAGTAAAACCTGTAGCTTATCAATCCCGAACAGCATTATTGTAGTGAATGCAACCCTGCAGTAAGCGGGAA
>NC_051413.1:4142699-4142871 GCF_015228065.2 Penaeus monodon
TCGTTATTTTCCTTTTCATTGTTTTCAAGATCGTTGCTTTTTTTTTCTCTCTCTCTTTCCGTCCATCTCTCATCTCTATACCTTTATTATGTCAATGCAAACAGATGAAGATGAAAACTAAGAAAAAAAAATAATGTAAACAGAGATCGTTGGAGAGAAGAGAGAATTTTGC
>NC_051413.1:4143324-4143461 GCF_015228065.2 Penaeus monodon
TGTTATTTTCCTTTTCATTGTTTACAAGATCGTTGCCTTTTTTTCTCTCTCTCTCTCTTTCCATTTATCATCTCCATTTCCGTCCATATCTCATCTCTATACCTTTATTATATCAATGCAAACAGACTACGAACGCA
>NC_051413.1:4143568-4143685 GCF_015228065.2 Penaeus monodon
TTCATGTAGCTTATTCGTTAATTAACAGTTTAATCATATTGTTATCATGTTATACGATATGTAGTTTGCTATTCACACGTATATTTGAAAACGCTTACTTTACACACTCGAAAACGA
>NC_051413.1:4143806-4144269 GCF_015228065.2 Penaeus monodon
AGAAGATGAAAACTAAGAAAAAAAAAATCTTATGATAATGACAACGAAAAACGAAAAAGCTCTTTTGATTTTACTTTTTTGATTTTAATAATAATACCGACAATAATATTTAGAATCAGCAAATATATTTTTAAAGGTTTCGAAGAGAATAGGAGACTTTTTTTTTAATCAAATGTCAATTTACATCACCGTGTGGCAGAAAGGCTTGTCTTTACATCATCTGACTTCATTGCACGGAAGTTACATTAGGGTTTCCGTGTGACGTAATGCTAATAATTTTTTTTTAGGAAAACATAAGATATAACAAAGGGTAAAAAATAGTACGGAAGAGGAGGATGAAACTTGTTTTGAATATTATAAAGGTCAGATCCGAACGTAAATTATGAACTATTGATGGATTTTTTTTTTATCTGGTATTTAGGCCTACATATGGAGATTTGTGTCCTTGATATGGAGAAGGACA
>NC_051413.1:4144543-4144788 GCF_015228065.2 Penaeus monodon
CAAGAGGACCATCTATTTATCCATTCATATCAGCTCATACCAGTCACTACGTGGCAAGTCAATTTTCTTTTTTTATCTTTTATAGCTTTCCTACTTCTGTTATGCGATAAATTGTTTCGCCAGATACAAAATTGATACCGATGATAAAGTATAATAAAATAGAGGCATAAACAATGCTTGCAATATGTCTTATTTTGTTTGTTTTTGGTTTGCATTGTGATCATCATTAAAATGTATTTAGTACA
>NC_051413.1:4144886-4145110 GCF_015228065.2 Penaeus monodon
ACGCTGACAACAAATCTCATTGAGTTTAATTTTTAAAAGTATGATCAATCCTAATTTGGAGTAAAATTTTATCAAACCGCAGACACTGAGGCTAGAATCTTAAATCCCGGATAGCAATGTAAGTGTTTTTTCTTCGGAATGAAATTATGATACATTTTATCGTTTAAAATACTATGAAAAAATAATTAAAATAGTATATTTTTGACAACGAAATCGAAAGTAAA
>NC_051413.1:4145156-4145640 GCF_015228065.2 Penaeus monodon
TTTATGTAGAGAGCTAACAGTCAAAAATTAGCTGTTTCCTTTCTATCTCGTTTGTATGTGTAACGCATACGTACGTGTATATCTAAATGCCAAACATCGCGTAACAAGAAAATAACATAACCAAAATATAGTAAATAACAAAAGACGAGAGAAAGGTATAGAAAACTGAAAAAAATACTAAAAATATTTGGAAAAGTAATCAAATTTTATAGTCGTATATTACATTCCATATATCAACATAGCGTAGCATTTCTTCAATTACATTGACATGTGCAGTTATTTAACCAATAACATACTATCCTAACATTGTACACTGTAACACTATAAGTGCAAAAATTTCTTTACATATTTCAATGCAATTAAAACTATGGTACGGTAAGTTGATATATGGAATATAATACATGTTAACGAAGGTTAATTACTGAAATGTTTCGCTCCCCCACACAAAATATTTACAGCATATTTAAGCAGTTTCCTGTCTTAC
>NC_051413.1:4145659-4145899 GCF_015228065.2 Penaeus monodon
TTCTCTCTCTCTCCCTTAACAAAAAACGGCAGTTTAATGATATCTAATAGTTATTTCAACATGAATTAATGATGACTTAGTGAATTAATTTCCTACCTTCGACAGAGTGCAGTCTATATTAATTTAAATCGCCGTATATATCTACATAAGGTAATTAGATACTAAGCATTCGGATCCTTTCTATTTTCACTATTAAACGAGATCAAAATACTCAAATTTGATATCTCAGTTAGCGATACA
>NC_051413.1:4146211-4146307 GCF_015228065.2 Penaeus monodon
CAACACATACATATCGGAATGGCAATGTAATGTAAACAGGGATCGTTGGAGAGAAAATAAAATTTTGCCATCTAAATATGTACGTACGTATGCGTA
>NC_051413.1:4146594-4146678 GCF_015228065.2 Penaeus monodon
TTTCTCTCCGTTTATCATCTCCATTCCCGTCCATCTCTTATCTCTATACCTTTATTATGTCAATGCAAACAGACTACGAACGCA
>NC_051413.1:4146743-4146842 GCF_015228065.2 Penaeus monodon
TGCGTAGTTTATTCGTTAATTAAAAGTTTAATCATAATGTCCTCATGTTATACGATATGTGTTTTGCTATTCACACGTATATTTAAAAACGCTTACTTT
>NC_051413.1:4146975-4147209 GCF_015228065.2 Penaeus monodon
GAAGACGAAAACTAAGAAAAAAAAATCTTATGATAATGACAACGAAAAACGAAAATGCTCTTTTGATTTTACTTTCTTGATTTTAATAATAATACCAGAATTTAGAATCAGCAAATATATTTTTAAAAGTTTCGAAGAGAATAGGAGACTTTTTAAAATCAAATGTCAATTTACATCACCGTGTGGCAGAAAGGCTTGTCCTGACATCATCTTACTTCTGTAAAACAGTAAAAC
>NC_051413.1:4147380-4147553 GCF_015228065.2 Penaeus monodon
GAAATTAATATGAGTGTTATCTCAGTACTTAATAAAACAGATTCTAAAATTAATGATGTATGACTCCTGGCACCCGGGTAAAGCATCCGGGGAAATTAAAATCAGAAGGACTGAGGAGTCGAACTCGCCAAGCCATCTTCAATGTTTATTACATTGTTGTTCGAGATTGAAAA
>NC_051413.1:4147607-4148213 GCF_015228065.2 Penaeus monodon
CGTATGGTTGTATATACGTGTGTGCAATTAACGCATGTCTTTTGCATTCAATGTTTTAGTTTATAGTGTTAGCATAGTATGTTATAGATTAAATTTCTTTACATGTTTCAATGCAATAAAACTACGCTACGGTATGTTGATATATGGAATATAATACATGTTAACGAAGGTTAATTACTGAAATGTTTCGCTCCCCCACACATAATATTTACAGTATATTTGAGCAGTTTCCTGTCTTACTGTGTTCTCTCTCTCTCTTTCTACCTTTATCTATATATTTTTTCCTCTCAAAATAGTTATTTCAAAATGACTTAATAATGATTTCCTGAATCAACTTCTTACCTTCGACATGATGCAATCCATATTTAAACCGCCGTATGTATCTACATAAGGTAATTAGATACTAAGCATTTTAGCACATCTAAAATTCGGATCCTTTCTATTTTCACTATCTAACGAGATCAAAATAGTCAAATTTGAGATATCAGTTTGCGATACAAACGCTTTTCCCGAATGGCTTGTGATCAACACATCACGAATTTTAAATCTTATTTGATTTTTTTAACTCATAATTATTCATTAGGCCACTTGAATATCTACGAAATT
>NC_051413.1:4148323-4148560 GCF_015228065.2 Penaeus monodon
CCAACGCATATATATCGGAATGGCAAAACAATATGAAAAAGAAAGAAAGGGAGAAATTAACTAATATGCTTCTTATTCTTACATAGAAGATATTTATATATGAACAGAGAGAATGTAAACAGAGATCGTTGGAGAGAAGAGAGAATTTTGCCATCTAAATATGTGTGTATGCATGTGTTACACACACACATAAATAAGATAAAATATGAGAATCAAATTACATGACATCAGAAAGCA
>NC_051413.1:4148846-4148998 GCF_015228065.2 Penaeus monodon
TCGTTATTTTCCTTTTCATTGTTTTCAAGATCGTTGCCTTTTTTTTCTCTCTCTCTTTCCATTTATCATCTCCATTTCCGTCCATCTCTTATCTTTATACCTTTATTATCTCAATGCAAACAGACTACGCTCTATCTATCTATCTGTGTTTA
>NC_051413.1:4149132-4149232 GCF_015228065.2 Penaeus monodon
TGTGTAGTTTATTCGTTAATTAAAAGTTTAATCATATTGTCATCATGTTATACGATATGTGTTTTGCTATTCACACGTATATTTAAAAACGCTTACCTTG
>NC_051413.1:4149348-4149427 GCF_015228065.2 Penaeus monodon
AGAAGATGAAAACAAAGAAAAAAAAATCTTATGATAATGACAACGAAAAACGAAAAAGCTCTTTTGAGCACACACAAAC
>NC_051413.1:4149889-4149955 GCF_015228065.2 Penaeus monodon
ATACCTTTATTATCTCAATGCAAACAGACTACGCTCTATCTATCTATCTGTGTTTATCTATATCTA
>NC_051413.1:4150089-4150193 GCF_015228065.2 Penaeus monodon
GGCTTGTGTAGTTTATTCGTTAATTAAAAGTTTAATCATATTGTCATCATGTTATACGATATGTGTTTTGCTATTCACACGTATATTTAAAAACGCTTACCTTG
>NC_051413.1:4150305-4150369 GCF_015228065.2 Penaeus monodon
AGAAGATGAAAACAAAGAAAAAAAATCTTATAATGACAACGAAAAAGCTCTTTTGAGCGCACAC
>NC_051413.1:4151065-4151164 GCF_015228065.2 Penaeus monodon
GTGTAGTTTATTCGTTAATTAAAAGTTTAATCATATTGTCATCATGTTATACGATATGTGTTTTGCTATTCACACGTATATTTGAAAACGCTTACCTTG
>NC_051413.1:4151276-4151351 GCF_015228065.2 Penaeus monodon
AGAAGATGAAAACAAAGAAAAAAAAATCTTATGATAATGACAACGAAAAACGAAAAAGCTCTTTTGAGCACACAC
>NC_051413.1:4151929-4151994 GCF_015228065.2 Penaeus monodon
CAGCAAACAGATTTTTTAAAATTTCGAAGAGAATGGGAGACCTTTCTGAATCATGTCAATTTGCA
>NC_051413.1:4152018-4152104 GCF_015228065.2 Penaeus monodon
AAGAAAAAACATGAGATAACAAGAAGTAAAACACAGTAGAGAAGAGGAGGATGAAACTTGTTTAGAATATTATAAAGGGAAGATCC
>NC_051413.1:4152313-4152576 GCF_015228065.2 Penaeus monodon
TAAGAGGACCATCTGTTTATTCATTCATATCAACTCATAACAGTCACTACGTGGCAACCTTTTTTCTTATCTTCTATAGCTTTTCTACTTCTGTTATGCCATAAAATTTTTCGCCAGATTAAAAATTGATAACGATGATAAAGTATAATAAAATAGAGGCATGAACAGTGTTTGCAATATGTCTTATTTTGTTTGTTTTTGGTTTGCGATGTGATCATTAAAATGTATTTAGTACCTATCTATCTATATGTCACTGTCCGTTG
>NC_051413.1:4152703-4153191 GCF_015228065.2 Penaeus monodon
ACGCTGACATCAAATCTGATTTAAGTTTAATTTTTAAAAGTATGATCAATCCTAATTTGGAGTAAAATTTTATCAAACCGCAGACACTGAGGCTAAAATCTTAAATCCCGGATAACAATGTAAGTGTTTTTCCTTCGGAATTAAATTATGATGAAAGAAAGAGAAAGATAGAATAAGCACAATTGCTTGTCTGTGGACCAAAAAAAGAAAGGTATAAAATTAAGAGAAAGATGGAAACGGTGATAAAAGATGGAAAGAGTGAAAAACGTAAGAAAAAAAAAGAAAAACAATTAGATGAAATAAATGATAACAATAACATTAATAATCAGAATAGCAGTGATAATAGTGACCAGAAAAGCGTAAGAATAAGATAATAAATATAAATAACAAATTGACAAATTTTAGGACAGTTCCTGAAAAAAATTACTCCAAGGCTATTGTAGACTAAAGAGTTTTCTTAGCGATTTCGTTTATGACACATTTGCGAT
>NC_051413.1:4153237-4153444 GCF_015228065.2 Penaeus monodon
GACCCAGTGGAAATAATTCACTGTGATAATGAAAAATAACTATTGCAATGAATCCCAACCACGAAATGACTATGATATAACAACATTTGATTTATTCTTATTTATGACAAAGCTGTACTAATGATGGAGGAAACTGATCAATTATCATTTTACAGTATATAAAAAGGTATAATTCAAGTATTCTGTCATTACTGATGTGGATTTATC
>NC_051413.1:4153546-4155376 GCF_015228065.2 Penaeus monodon
GTTTTAAACTCCAGCCGAGTAATAGACAAAAAAATAAGGAGCTGAATATATTTCCGTGAAAAGTCAGTACACAAAATTACGGAGTCAAAGAGGTTTTACCTGCCACAGACAATCCCAGAGTGTATGGCCCTCGTGAATCCCGCCCCTGGGGAGAAGAGAGCGAGTAGCTCCTAGCCTCTTGATGCTGCTATATGGGCATATCTGAACTCACATTGATACGCATTCGAATAATGTGGTTATCTTCTTAAGAGAATAATCGTTATTACCGTTCCTTATCTACGATTTTCTGTGTCATGATACAATTATTATATTACCCTACTATGCTTCTTAAATAATAGATTATTAATTTACATCTATCATAAAATAAACTAATACCTAATATCTACCTAATACTAAGTGTATAAATTGACAATAAACCATGATGAGTGGGGAGATAGAATTAATTTTACCGTGGCCAGTCTATATGAGAATAGGCCTTGATCGTGCCTCCCAAAAGAACCAATTACGTTACGGAAACTCTACCCCCTCCCCCCTTCCCACATTTCATCCAAATTTCAACTTTAAAGTAAACTGTATACAAACATACGGAATTTTAATAATACCAGATGAGGCTTTTATACAAAAAAGCAATAGACAAACCCTATGCATAAACCACACAAGAAAATAGAGAATCTTCAAAAATTTTCGTCACTTTTCCTCACACCTTAGAGGAAAGTTGGCTTAATCTTCATGGTAACTGTCTTCATGGAGTAATAGTGCCCATGCCAGTCAGCCCAGTTTATGCCGTCTGCATAGGATACGTGACTTCCCCTAAGGTACGGCCCGTTGAGATTGGTCGCGTGGCATCCCGTGTACCACCAAGCGCCGATGTACCTGGAGGGTGGGGAGTGTTAAGCCATGGGCCATCAATATTTTCTTTAGTTTCTGGTGTTTAAATTATGTTGGATAAAATATTAGATATGTTGATGTTATATAGTGCATACGGTTATATACAGACAGCGATGTATATTGACACGTAGAATGGAACTGTACTATGAACTGTGTTGCAAATGGGTTTTCAGAATTTTAATAATGATTGTTCATGGGATCATGCCTATAGTGAGCAATGATGTAAGAAAATGTGGTGCAATAGTTACGTTTCTGCGCAGTTTACGGTCGACCAGTCATGGTCACGATCCTTGGTGGTGAACCGAGCTCCTTTCTGGTAGGAGAAGGAGTCCCCAGCATCGCCGCTATAGTAGTCCACATCGAGCATGTAGAGGGCGCTCTTGTCGTGCACGTAGAAGAAGTCGTACTTGGCCCAGCGGGATTCGCCCTCGAAGTCGGCCAGGTCGAAGCGGATCTGGTTCAGGCTCTGGCTCGTGAGCGCGTGGATGTGGTCGAGGCCGAGCCAGTGGTCCTTGGCCACGTTGCCGAAGCCGAGGACGTACTCGGTCCACGTCCGGAAGAAGTCCTCCTGCTCAGCGTAGTCGTCGCGCCGCTGGATGAGCGTCCAGCCGCCGCCGTCGGTCGTCATGTCGCACCACACGCGCACGGGCCGCTCGGGGCAGCAGTCGTACGGGAAGATCACGTACACGCCGTCGACGCTGCCGGCGATGGCCTGCTGCACCTCGTGGCAGTTCCGGAAGCGATGGCTCACGGCCGGGAAGCCCAGGACGGTCTCGTTGCCCGCGAAGACGCCGGTCGTCGCCAGGAGGAACAGCAGGCCTGATTTCCCCGCTGGGCGCATCCTAAAAGGATTCTGAGGAAAGAGATCGGGGCAGTTGGAAGCTGGAACAAATGCATGCCGAGAAGAAACGGCAATGGAAGTCCGATGTCCCATGCTACAGA
>NC_051413.1:4156176-4156240 GCF_015228065.2 Penaeus monodon
TTACCTGCCCTGGGTATGAGGTTAACCTGCAACCGGCTATGGAGTTTCGACGTGGGATAATGAG
>NC_051413.1:4156558-4156659 GCF_015228065.2 Penaeus monodon
ATTAATAAAGTTTTGAAATTTACCTTCATTTAGCAGCAACACGTATTACTGCTAAATGTCCAAACCCCAAATCTTTGATAATTTTAAAATATTAACTCCCT
>NC_051413.1:4157252-4157390 GCF_015228065.2 Penaeus monodon
GGGCGTGAGTGTTCTTACCTGGGCCATGCTATCACACCTGATCTCACTAATGCTAAAGAGGTGATTAACTGGATGCAGAGTATATAAGCCTATGTTGCTGGTAATGCACTTATGAGAAAATGCAGTACATGCAATGAT
>NC_051413.1:4157856-4157985 GCF_015228065.2 Penaeus monodon
GCCGAGGAAGCAGGTCCGCGCCAGGAATGAGCTGCGAGGAAGCAACAGAGCTGTCATCTTTCTCTCGCCGCGTTTCCCCTTTTTCAGTCGATTTTAACAGTCCTAATTGCAAAGGCCTTGAAGGGTAAT
>NC_051413.1:4159038-4159144 GCF_015228065.2 Penaeus monodon
GTTTTACAAGACCAAAACATCGCCATTGCGGACACTAACCGCGGAAAACAGATCGTTGTTACCGATCAGTTGCACGGGCTTGTTGCAATATGAGTGGCGCTTGGCA
>NC_051413.1:4160154-4160577 GCF_015228065.2 Penaeus monodon
AAGAAGGTTAAGACCCACTCCTCTGAGCCAGTCGAAATCCACTTGTTATTTCTGGTACTTCCTTGAGGGAGGCTCAACAAAGGTACATGCCATGGCTCTCCAGGATTACGCAATTAAAAAGCGTAATATGTACTTGTCAGAAATGCTAACTTCAACTACTCAATTTTAAATGGTGTTAATAATAATACAGTTTATTATGCAATTTTGTTTTAGCTTTTAAACACTAGAGGTCTACTCTACTATGACATCATTTACATAACTACTGTCATCATGAAATAAAAGTTGTTCGTGCATTTTCTGCCTTAAGCACATATTCCTTCGATACGATCATAATTCTACAGGCCAATAATTCTTGTCAACCCTCGGGATACTCATGACCATCCCACATTTGACCTGCGGGCCATGAGTGTGACACTTCTGCTC
>NC_051413.1:4161048-4162647 GCF_015228065.2 Penaeus monodon
AAAGGGTGTCTGGTGTGAGTGTAATTCATGCATGATTAAGTGCTTAAGTATTTAATGCACTGTATAATTAATAAAATGTGATTGATTAGATTTAATTTGCATGATTAAGAACAGTGAGAATGTGGCGTAGAGCAGTTGACAGAATTTGAGGGATGTGGAGATGATTGTGGAGGAGAAAAAATGGGGTGATGGGTTTTGTCTTTCAGAGAAAAAAAGTCATTGATTCTGCAATTTTATCTATGATTCCTGACAAAATATCTTTGACACCTATTTTTTTTTTCAAAATAATCATTAAGCTGACGTTTACAATGAACGAGACATAAAAAAATGCATTTTGTCGACTGAATTTAAGATCTTGCGCACTATCTATTTTAGCTTAACTTCGTGTTATAAATACGTTTTTTTTCACATGATAAAGGATGTGTATACAAAGTGACCATCAGAAACAGGGAAGATACAGCTGTTTTTTAACCCTGTCCTGTATATGTGACATTATTCTCACTACGGGTTAAGAATATTAGTTATTAATGACAAATATGGTGAAAAATGATATGTGTAATATAAGAGTAATGAAAAAAAAACAGTTAAGACTACTTCCAAGAAACATTTACAGAAATAACCACTAAACATTTGGAAATAGGAAATCATACAAAAAAAAAAATATTACATATTCAAGCGTTTTACTCTTTCGAAATTAACAGCCCTTCACTTAACAGTATTGCCTTAACGATATGTATTGGAGCATTCCTTAAATAATCTTGACAATCGTCTTGTTCCTAACTTTTCATGAAACAGTTAGTTCTTGATCAACTAAAATTCATTACTACTCTAATATTTTTTATCATTCCCTTGCATAATAATGATAAGAGAACTTAAATTCAAAAGTCTTGTACATAATTGTTGCTCTGTTGCAAGAGTAGGCCTAATTCGAATGGAAGTAGACCAATCCAAGCAAATTGGATGAATTCCCCATTTTGTCTGAAATAAGTGTAAATGATACGAAATGATACATAACAAAAAGCCTGTACCATTTTTTTTCTTTCTTTCTTTTTCTTAAAATCATAAAACGTAAAATATCAAAAATATACTTCCTTTAAAGAATTAAACCATATTTCCCTTCATCGTCGATATACATGTAAATTCCTTCACTCCTTTACATCTACATTCCTTTCACCAGACAATAAGACGAATCTCCTTTTTTTCTCTCTCTCACACGGTGGCCTTCTTGCTTCGCCTGGAGAGCTTGAGCTTAAGCCCGTGATCCTCGTGGGGCGTGAGGAAGCGACGCATGCGGCTGGAGCTGCTGGCGACGGGCGTGAAGAGATAACACGACTCCTTATCTTCTCGTTGTTTCTCGCCGGTCCTCTTCTTCTTGGCGGAGGGCGGTTCCTCGGGCGCGATGAAAACAGCGAGGACGTCCTGGTGGAGTTCGCTGACGACGCTGCCCTTCTCGCATCCTCCTCCGAGACAGATTCCCGGGGGAGGGCGGGGGAGTTGGGGAAACATGGGGTCCTTCCGGGAGGGGGCTTCGGACCTCGCCGCTTCCGTGACGCTTTGCTCGATCCAGTCATCTGGCGGGAGACCAACGTGTCAGGGACT
>NC_051413.1:4163365-4163534 GCF_015228065.2 Penaeus monodon
TCTCTTAGCACATCCATCTTTCATATTTTCACATATACTTAATATACCCATACATACAGACGCCTAAATAAATACATATAAATAATGACTCTTTTCTAAATCCTCGGTGCATGAAACAATACACATATTAATTGTCTTCCACACACTCCCTTCCACCGTCCTTCCAACC
>NC_051413.1:4163665-4163785 GCF_015228065.2 Penaeus monodon
TTTCCTTTCCCCTGTAAACTTCCCCAATCCAAAACCATACGCATCTCACTTTCCATATAAAACGTTTAAGTTTAAGAGCAAGTCGGACTGTTGCAAGTCGGACAGTGTCAGCTGTGTTTT
>NC_051413.1:4165233-4165332 GCF_015228065.2 Penaeus monodon
GTAAGAACTGTTTCTTTCTCTTATTTTCATGGAACCACTTCAAGCCAGTTTTTTGCTGCGGTCTTTAATTTCAAATCTATCTACTCCTGCTTTATAGGC
>NC_051413.1:4166513-4166635 GCF_015228065.2 Penaeus monodon
AAGACACACCTGACCGCTGGTTCCCGACTTGGGCCTTGGCCTTGCGCAAAAGCACTGGGGAATCCCCGGAGCTGCTGCTGTCGTACTCCAGGATCAGCGTTTCCTGGGGGAGGGAAGGAGTT
>NC_051413.1:4167562-4167761 GCF_015228065.2 Penaeus monodon
ACATAATCAGTCTTCTCTTGGTGTGCGTACCTCTCCCGGCGAATCAGCCAGTAAGAAAGTCTTCTGCGGAGTGAACTGCTGAGTGCTGCCCTCCAAGCGGGACTTGAGCAGCGTCGCCGCGGGGTCCTCGCTCGCACGCGCGGCCCGCGGCCCGGCGCCGTCCGCGATCTGCGAGGTAGTCGATGGGTGAAATGCACGA
>NC_051413.1:4168914-4169481 GCF_015228065.2 Penaeus monodon
ACTGAAAAACAAAATATTTTATATCTATCAATTTTCAACCTATTTTTAAACTAGAACATTAATCGTTCTACTGATACGAAAACGCAATTTCGCAAGACACTATCACACATTGCAAGTGCTCGCTCTACGTCACAAGGAATAAATGAGATGAGCGTTTCCCCAACCATTAATGCATTCCAGTTACTTAATATATAAACACAGCCATTCCAAACATCACTCTCGACCATCCTGACTTCTCTCATGGGAAAGAAAAGATAAACATTTGACTTCACCTTGTCGGGACGCCCTTGCGATGACACTGTAGCATCGTGGGGGTGTTCCTGGGACAACCGCGTCTGCTTTCCTCTCGCCTTCACTTCCTGCTTGTCTGACGTCTTCCTCACCTCCAGGACTCCTTCGGGATGCTTCATGGCCTGCGCGGGATGCTGGGTCATTCTCGGTGCCGACTCTCGGTCCTGATCCTGCGGCGGGGCGGCGGTGGCTCTCTGGGGGTGCACCTGAGCCACGGGAGACACCTGAGACCGGTACACGCTCTGCAGGCATACGGAAACGAGTTTAGTTTATTTA
>NC_051413.1:4169534-4171106 GCF_015228065.2 Penaeus monodon
AAAAAAACTAATTGCAATATTCCTCCATCTTCAGATCTACGTTAAAAGGGGGTCGATGAATTGAGGTCTCTAATGACCTAAACACAAGGCAACACAACAGGATATCTAATTCAAATAGCAAAGTTGCCTAACATCAACTGCACCAATATGAGGCAATGGATTCAAGACCTCAGCGAAAGGCAGCATGGGGCGGTGGCCTGAGAAAGCACGCTGAATGGGACTTATAAAGTTGCCAGCACTAGCCATGGGACTCTGGTGCAGCGCCTCCTTCACCGCCTGCAACGGGAGATTTGATGTTTAGTCCATGTATGAAAAGAAGGGGAAAATCAACAAATGAAGTATACCATGAAGAAAAGGCTGATGTGTTTAAAGACTATTTGAAGCCTAGTGGTAACTGAACTAAAAATGAAAAATGAGCAACCCGCAAAAATATGCAAAACCTACGAATGAAGAGGGAATTTCTTGATGGCCCTTTCATATAAAACCTTATATTTCAATACAGAACCCAGTCTTAAACCCGCCAGCCACAAGATGAAAGAAATAAAAGCCCACCTGCTGAACCTGAACGCTGATCTCCCTTGAAATATTGCCCACTTTTTCACACAAATTCTCCAAGGCCACCTGAACCTGGTTTGATCAATAAACAATAGTCTAGTTGTTAATAAAAGATACATAACACTGATCAATACTTGCAATATCAAACAGTACAATATCACTTTCACACCGTGCTTATTATGTACACCAGCAATATGAAGGATAATTCGCAAAAGCCTCTAACCATACTCAAAAGCCTCTAACCATTCACAAAAGCATTTAACCATACCTGTTGCATTTCTTTCGTGGTCTGCAAGAAGAACTGTTCAAGATGGACACCCGACGACTTGTGCTGCTGGGTGAAAGCTGCCTGTAACTGGGCAAAGCTGTCTCTCATTGTCTCGTTAAGCTGAGTAATGTCCTTTTCCATGCAAGCCAGAGAGGCTACCGTACCTTGGGAGCTAAGATATACATAAATTTAGTTGATACTGAATAAAATTGAACAGCCGCTTAATCTTCTATCGGGAGAAATGTATGCTGCACGCAGGCTTTTGACAATAACGTTAACGTATTTTATTTGCCTCGCTCTCTAGCACCCAGATCCCCTTCCCTCTTTCCCTCCCTCTTTCCCTCCCTCTCCCCTTCCCTCTCCCCTTCCCTCTCGCCTTCCCTCTCCTTTTCTCTATCCCTTTCCCTCTCCCCTTCCCTCTCCCCTTCCCTCTCCCCTTTCCCTCTCCCCTTTCCCTCACTCTTCCCCCTCACCTCTCAATGTCCTGGAAGGCCTCACGTAACTTCTTGAGCTCCTTTCGCACCTCCTTCTTGGTCGCCTCGAGGAGGCCCTCCAACCGGGCTTGTTCCTCGGCACGCCTCTCGTCCCTTTCGGCTCCTTCGTCGAGGTTCCTGGCGAGCAGTGCCACCTGCTCTCCGTTCTGCCGGGGAAGGCCAGGGTGTGCTTCAACGAAAACCTCGTCAGGGGAAAGTTACTCGTGATTAAGGTAGACACACTCGGAGTGTCATCATGACGAGGGATGATTTATA
>NC_051413.1:4171524-4171851 GCF_015228065.2 Penaeus monodon
TCGCCGCCCCCCGTCTCCCTAGCACCACGGACCCCCTCACCTGGAGGACGGCCTGCCTCACACCCTCTAGATTCTCCTTGTTCTCGAGGAGCAGCGTGAGCTTGGCCTCGAGACTCTCCACCAGCGTCTGCAGCCTCTCACTCGTCTCTCGCACGACCCGACTCGTCTCCTCGGGCTGCTGGGACGACCGGCTGACCTGACCTGAGATTTCGCGCAACTGGTCCGGGAGGTCACGCATCACCGAGATGATGGTGTGGAGGCCGAACCTGTTGGAGGAGGAGGGGGAAGGGGGGTTAGGTCGGGAGGCGAACGGAAAGGCTCTTGGGG
>NC_051413.1:4174590-4174672 GCF_015228065.2 Penaeus monodon
ATTTTCCTTTTTTTCTCTTTGCGCCGGAGTCGGTGAAAAGAACCACGGCTGCGTCTTGATCCCTAGCGATGCCCTGTCCCCT
>NC_051413.1:4174763-4175003 GCF_015228065.2 Penaeus monodon
CAAGCCTCGTGACCCTAACCTGATGTCCCTAGCCAGGGTGAGGTCCCTGGCTTCGGAGGGGGGAGGCGTGGGCGCCCCGCTTCCGCCACGCCCTTGGCCGCCCGGCACCCGCGGCGGCGCCCCCTGGCTGCTGCTCTGCGAGAAACGGGCGCGCGGGGCACAGGTCAGCCGCTCTGATGCTTTATTGGTGGTGATAAGGTGGTTGGTTTATGGTTGTGGTGATGGTCGCTGTGGATAATT
>NC_051413.1:4175858-4176194 GCF_015228065.2 Penaeus monodon
CAAAGGTGGACGAGAATGTACATTCATAACTCCAGCCATGCCAGACACAGCAGGCCAAACGTACTACAACCTCAGACCAACATACCATGAGGAAAGGCTGAGGCGCCCTATGCTGGTGACGCTGAGAGTCCTGTGAACAGAAGAGCTGCGTCCCCCAGTCCTGAGAGCTCTCCGGCTGCTGGGACCAACGCTCGCTCCCGCCGTCCCTGCAGGTATGGTTTTTATAAGTATTGTAGGCCTCTGTGGACACTGGCTGCTGCGAAGTTGGGGGGGGGGCTGTAGGTGGGCGTGTATTTGTTTATACCTGTAAAATCTGATTCTTAACTTATAAAATGT
>NC_051413.1:4176694-4176875 GCF_015228065.2 Penaeus monodon
TATCTACCACATTACTTCTAAAGCCAAACACCAATACTTACATATTCCTTGAGTACGAATCCCGCCCGCTGTTCATGTTACTGACCCTCGTGTACATTTTGGGTGGCTAACGTCTCTCTGTCGTTGGCCTGTGTTGTGTAAAAGAAAATATTAGTTCATTATCCCTTTAAAAACGAGGACC
>NC_051413.1:4177257-4177738 GCF_015228065.2 Penaeus monodon
ATTTAAGCTAATAATACCTTTCCGTAAATATTTCCTTAACTATACGAGAAAAAAAAAATGTTGAAAACAAAACCATCTTCCATGATTTACATTAAAAAAATAGTTAAGCAACAACCTTCCTTAACCTTTTTTTTTTCATTAACTTTCTCCATGCAGCTTCGCAAACACAAACAAAATATTACAGCTGCTTATCAAAGCCATCTTCGTTCACTTTATGGTACTTACGAGGAGTCGATTAGCTTTCTGACGAGATCAAGGCGGGGGCCATGTTTACCTTTTTCTGCGCGGGAAAAACGCAGCCGAGGACAAAAGGGCAATTTTTTTTTATATACTTTAAGCTTTCTATTTATCTTTGTGGAAGTTTCTTTTTATATATAAGCCAAGGAGGACACGATAATATTTTATTTTTCATTTTTTTAGAATTTAAGCTTTCGATTTGTCTTTATGGATTTTTTTTTTATCTAAGCCGAGGACAAAACGG
>NC_051413.1:4177783-4177848 GCF_015228065.2 Penaeus monodon
GGAATGTTCTCAGTTTTTGTAATTTTATCAGAATGTACCTGGACTGCATGACTATTTTTAGGTGT
>NC_051413.1:4177956-4178052 GCF_015228065.2 Penaeus monodon
CCTCATTTTAATGCCGATCATTATGTTTTTTTTATGAAAATATGATGATAAGAAAAGTTTTTTTTTTCTACCATCGTACACACAGTAGTTTTTAAA
>NC_051413.1:4178389-4178722 GCF_015228065.2 Penaeus monodon
GTTTCTCTCTTTGTCTCATAAATCCCTCTATTTTCTGTTCTAATACGTCAATCTTGAATTTTATTTAATATCCCTAATATCGCCTTAGAAACTCAGACATATCAATAATCTTTCAGTTTTGGATTTTCGGTTCCATTTAAATCACTGAAATAATTCCCAATTTCTCATGAAAACCCCATATATATGTCTTGAATAACATTTTCTACTTAATGAATGGCAGCAATCTTGATTTTGATCTATATGAAATAACCCCATTTCACCAATAAATAAATATCACCAATATCAAAGCGTTACCAAAAATCCTTCATCATAAGTTTCTCCATTCTCATTTAC
>NC_051413.1:4178829-4178925 GCF_015228065.2 Penaeus monodon
ACACATAGATGTATTTTTTTACTTCTATCCCAGGGACAGTTAGAATTGAAGATACACCCCTTTTGATTGAAATTCCCCCAAAATAGCAAGTCTGTG
>NC_051413.1:4178945-4180399 GCF_015228065.2 Penaeus monodon
ATCGTCAATTCTGCCAATTTTCTCACCCAGAAACTTTCAGAAAACACCTATTTCACGAAAGAGAACTCTCAGAAAGTATCACCCTTTTTTTCTTTTACTTTTCTTATTTAATATCATACCAACAGAAATTCCAAAAATACCACCAACCTTTCTCCGGTCTCCCAAAGTAGCACCGATATCGCCAAACAGTAAACCTAGAAATACAAGCATCCTCTCTTTTAGATATAACCAACCCCACACATAAATTATAAAATACTGCTGATTTTTTATATAATCCAATTCAGATTAACATCACCCAGCAATTGCAAAAAATATCCCCGATCTCAACCCGAAACTCCCAAAGTATCAGCAATCTCGCCAAACAGTCGATGGCGAGACCGGATCCGCCAGCTGACTTGGGCCGAGATGCAGGTCAATGTAAACATGAGCTCCGTGGCTGGAACCGCTTGGAGGGTGAGGCGAATTATTTGTTTTCTAGTTTTTATTAAATACTTTCAAGTATTTTTTTAAATGTCGGTATGGGGAATAAAGAGTGATGTCTCGGCGGAAGTGTCGAATCTATTTATAGATCGTTTATTTTAGGTAGAGTTGTGTGATCTCCAGTAAATTCCAGGTCGTTTATTGTAAATTGGAAAAGATCGTGAGAATCAAAACTCATTAAATATTTATTTACGAATAATATTATCATGAAATTAAGTAAGAATTGCCCGCAAAATACCCTTTTTCCATGTTTGAGTTTTGCGATAGCCTCATTCCTTCATTATATGTTTTCTTCCAGAATATAGAGATCTATATAGAGAGCCGAGAAATTTATAGTATTTGTCACAATCCTATGTAATTATCACATGTATACCTATGTTACAAGTTGTTAAAAAGGCCAGAGAATGCAGAAATTTCGTAGGCTTAGTTTGCATTTAACTTGGGCTTATCCTGTGGGAATATAAATTTTGCAAGATCACATGCATAGGCCATATGGAATATGTTATTCTAGCTTATTACATATGCCTTTTCATAAACATGGTTAATGTCTCTATCCAACAACATATAAAAGTCTTAGTATAAATTAACAAGACCTGAGGTGACGCAACCTTTCATTAGTTAACAAGTATCTGAAATCATTGATTCCGGTGTGAGTGATGAAACACCATATTGTGAAAGTATGCATCACTGGTACCTGCTCTTTCTCTTTCTTTTTCTAATTGTTTGATATAAAACACAAATGCATGAACATTTAGGAATATCTGTAATTATGTATATATTAATGAATGATTTGTATAATGATAAAAAGTAAACAAATTTAAGCTAGTTATTTTAAGGTATGTACTTTAGTACTTATCAAATATCTGTGACTGAAGAGGCGATGCTGCAGTTCAGTTTGATAAAAAGATTTATCTCACCCTTGAGAGCATGATAATATCCCAAAGATAATAGTAAAATGTAGAGGTAATGAACTG
>NC_051413.1:4182382-4182494 GCF_015228065.2 Penaeus monodon
GGTTGTGTGGAACATAATTTCCTTTTATCAGCTTGAAGCCCACTTCAATATATTTCTAAAGGTGCCTAGACTTGGTGAGTGTGAATTTTTCAATTTTTTTTTTGTAATCAGA
>NC_051413.1:4182832-4183136 GCF_015228065.2 Penaeus monodon
AAATGTTTATACAGTGCGAGGATCCAAAGAACCAGTAGTTGCAGCAGCTGCAGTAGCACCCATGAAGCAGCCAGTTGCAACACCTGTCCAAAGAGCGCCTGTACTTGAGGAGTGGCAGGTTCCTCTGAAGTACCGTAGGGAAACCATTACAGAAGAAGAGATTGAATTTATTAATGTAAGTGAAAGAATTAAGTATTTATTGAAGTTATGTGTCCAGTCCATAGGGGAGCTTTACTGTATACAGAATTTATGATGCTTTTGCTTCTTTCCTATCTTCTTTTGTAAGTAAAGTATTCACTGTTAA
>NC_051413.1:4183184-4184234 GCF_015228065.2 Penaeus monodon
ATTGTGTTCTTTACTGTTTTGTCTTAGGGAACTAATAAAAAGGAACAGTCATATAGTGTAAGATGAAAGTTACATTAGTAATTGGAAAATAGATGAGATGTGACTATAGTTAAGTAACCCTTATTTTCCATTTTCTTGCAGAGAGGAGGCCCTGCATAGAAAAGGTGCTTTAGAAATAGTTAAGCCTGTTTTAATGTATATATTGGCATTTATTTTTATGTTAAGGGACTATGTTAATACCTGCACAGTGTAAACTATGTATAAAAAAAATAAAATACAATAAGAGATTGTCATACTTTTTTTATCCAGATTTTAAGTCAGTGCTAATGGGATTTTTCCACTATATTGAACCTTATACCAGACGCACCACAGACAGTCAGCCACTCTTTTCCTCACTTTCTACGATTTTGGCTAAAGAATACACAGTTTTCCTGGAAATATGGCAAGAAAGTGATAC
Source organism: Penaeus monodon (assembly GCF_015228065.2). Classification (NCBI taxonomy): domain Eukaryota; kingdom Metazoa; phylum Arthropoda; class Malacostraca; order Decapoda; family Penaeidae; genus Penaeus; species Penaeus monodon. The sequence continues at coordinate 4,183,642 of NC_051413.1, forward strand.
ATGCAACCCAGGATTGAGTCAAATCATGCTATAGCATTGATATACACGTCATTTATCAGCAATGTATTAAGAAAGGATAAGTTAATAATTTTATGACTATCAAGGATTTCATGTGCTATGGAAAAAGTTCTCATTGTTGAATATTGTCTCAGGATTAATATCAACAAAGATATTAAATTTATTCTATCAGAGAACTATTATTATTAAGAATATATTTACTACTTTTAATGAACAGCAAGACAATATGATTGTTATTATAAGAGTTATTTACTGAAATACAAATAGGCTGTCTTATTTTTATTTTCAAGTATGACACGCATTTTCTGTAGTATGAGGTGACTAACATTCAGCATTTCCTGTAGGGATTTCAGGCATGAAATTTCCCATTGATGATCTCAACCTACATAATTTTGTTTTAGATCTGAAAGTTTGTTTTTTAATACCAGTACAAGTATGGCCATATTTTTTTAAATTCTGAAGATCATAGGTTAAGAGTAAATATATATTTCAGAGTACAGGTGTATATAACAAATCATTATTGCCACAGGATAAGAATATCAAGAACCTTATTTTGCAGCAGGATATGTAATCAC
>NC_051413.1:4184424-4186013 GCF_015228065.2 Penaeus monodon
AAGTAATCAAGCCAAAAGTTATGATGATTCTTATGAAACGCCCTAAAGCTTCCATGGTTCATACTTGTTATAGAAGCTTTTTTTCTTCTTCTTTCCAAGGAATAGAAACTGGAAGAAATCTGATCATATTTTAACTTTATACTGAAATAGCACAATTTTATTATATTGGTTAAGATTAATTATTTTCATATAGAGTACAAAAATATTGGAGCTTGGCCTTATAATACATAAGTGTAGAACAATAGAGAATACATCTCATTTAATTATGTAATTTTATTAAATGTGATCAAATTTTATTGAGTAATCTCTGTAAATTGTGTGCTGTCATGAATCAACCATTCATTTAAGCTTAGTAAATTTATGTAAATGAAGCATTATTTAAAATTAAGGGAGCTATTAGACAAAATTCATCATATACTACACAAAAGGGAAGAACATTTGACAATAACATATTAAACAAATATACTGTACAATGAATTAAACACCTAAATGGATAGAAGCAAAACACAAGGAAATGATAAAATTTATTTAAAACATATTTCAGTTAAAAGTAATGCTTGATTGTACCTGTAAAATCCCATTCCATTCCTTGCAGCAAATATGCAAAAGGAAGACGTATTTTTATAATATTAGGAGGGGAAAATATCCTCCGTCCTTTTTGTAATCTACACAGTTACATTCACTCTTTGGCCCCTTGTCCTTACTCTCGAGTAAAACTAGTTACAATAACCGGCAATAAATAGTTATATTTACATCCTTGTCCTACAAACTAACAACAAAATTCATATTAAAAGATCTTTCTTTACAGTAACACTTGTAAAAGTTAATTAAAGATTATTAAATTTTCCTCATGGTAAAATGTGTAAAGCTTTTCCGTCAAATTTACATATACTAGATAACAAGTTTCATCTTTATCTAGCAGAAATATGAAGTTCATAAAATGTATAAAATATATAATACAGACTAGGTCCCTGATGAAGTCTACAAAAAAAAAAATATATTTTTTTTTAAGGTACAAATATCCAATGTACACCAAAGTGACTGAGAAAAATATATTTGTATAAACAGGAAAGTACAATTTTGGATGCTACTGCTTGTACATACTAGTATATGTCCTATACAACATCCTCCCAGTATTAAAGTGTCGATGGTAGCCGACTAAATAATATTTATGATCAATTCTTTATGTTAATACAGTAATATGAATACTAACTACCACATTATCCTTCTGTGAAACAAACAAGTAAACAATTATAATAATAAAAATTTCACATAAAAAATCAGTTTGTAATTACAAGTTCTGGTAATGGTTCAAACACAACTAAAAAATATATTCAAAATTAAAAACAAAAAGAACTACAGTTTCAAGGTCTGCTGGGCTGGCATACAGATGGCTTGAGCAACTTGACTTGGGGTTGTTGGCAAGACTGTAATGGGCAGATCCCACACCATGGTCTCGATTTCCAGCGCACTCGGTGCTCGCCACTCGATCTGGTCCTCTGGGTTCTGGGGAGTGGAGGGCCCTGGCACTTCTGATTTGCTCGTTACAAACTCAAAGTGAAGCCGCCACTGTAGACTCACTGTGGCGA
>NC_051413.1:4186055-4187625 GCF_015228065.2 Penaeus monodon
TTCTAATTTAAACGTGTACTTCCTGCAGTCCAAGAAGCACATACAAAACATAGTTGTATTAGTTGAAATTTACTCAATGCAAAGCCAACAATAAGTACACTATGTTCATAAAGCTCAACCAACTGTAAGACCAATTACTTTAAATAATAAAATCATGAGTGCAGTCATCACAAATTGCAGAAACCTCTATCAGTAAGGGGCCACAGTCTATCTAGATCACTAAATTCAAAAGCCACAAAGCCTAAGGTGAAATACCACATAAACCGACTCACCAAGATCCGACGTGAAAGTTGGCGTGACGTGTAGGGGGATGGGTAACAAGAGGTTAGTGTGCGTCATGTTTAGGCACACTTCGTGAGCCTTGCTGTAAGGGACCAGCATGGGCTTCTGGGACGGACGCTGACGGCATGCTTCACTTATTACTTCCTCACTCTGCAGGGTTACTGAGTACTGGAAAGAGTTTATATTTTATAAGATATATTTAATATTCAATAATGGATAGTTGTTTGGGGATGAAATTCTTAATTTTTTATATATAGCTGAACCTTACTTAATTAATGCAGGAGCCAGGTTCCTATAAACTATAGACAAGGTTGAGATGAACAGTCAGATGTGTTCCATTCTTTACTCATTTCATTTTATTGTATTATGAAAACAGGGGTTTGGACCTTGACATCTTGGGAAAAAAAAAAAAAGGATTTTATTGTCTCATGCCATAGAGAGTCATTTTAAGTGACATTTAACTGTACTAACTTTCCAAACTTCAGAAATAATAACATTAACTGCAACAGAAACAAATGTATATATATCCCATTGCCTTATGAAGCTGAAGATATTACAGCCTTATATCCTCTTCCCTGATATTCACAATTCCGTCAAATAAATTAGACCAATTCTATTCTAATTACATTTTTCTGCATAAGGATCTGTCAACTATAAAGAATCTTTATACTGAATAACAAAAGTCTATCAAACTTAAAATCACTACCTCTGGAATCCTGGTTAACCTTCCTGAACTTATATTAAGCATAAGTGTGTCAGCAGTTTGTCATGATTTATTAAGTAAACCACTCTTGAACTTATATTAAGCTGATTTATTAAGTAAACCCCTCTTGAACCTATATTAAGCTTAAGTGTGTCAGTAATTCATTATGATTTATTAAGTGAACCACTCTTGAACTTCTATTAAGCTTCAATGTGTCAGTATTTTGTCATGATTTGTTAAGTAAACCTATTTCTTAGGAGCTACATCTATTAACTGCAATCTGGAAGAAAGACAATGGTCCAAAACTAGATGATCACATTAACTCACCTGAACACAAGGAACTTCTGCATTACTGAAGTCAAATGTTGCCACAATGTCTTCACCAAGTCTGAAACTTGTCTTGTAGATGCAAAAGCGAACAACTTTGCCTTGGGTGTTGGTTATATTATACTGGTTTACATTCTTCCTTGTTGATAAGTTCTGCAAAAAAGTTCAAAATATTCATGAATATTTCATACATCCATATAAGACTAAAAAATACCACTGTAATTCATGTTTCTTTAACTATAATATGCACTTTTGCTG
>NC_051413.1:4187677-4189799 GCF_015228065.2 Penaeus monodon
ATAAGCTGTGACCTTTCAATTCATTTTCTTCATCTTCACATATAATCACAAAAGCAAATGCATATCCTCTATCTTATAGGATACCTTCACACCTGAATAATCTGTAAAGCAGTGTGTCTTGGTGTATCTCTCTGTGGGGTGTGGAGAAAGGGATTCGAAGGAGCCAATTCACCACTCTCACTATACACACAGGCTTCACTCAAACCTGCAGACAGATCACATAGGTTTATTACAGTTCAGTCTTTATCCTACATCTCTTTTAAAACATTTCAATACAATTCATCACACACTCCATATGATAACTCTTCAATAATTTTCTTTTCTTTGGGCCACTGAAGTTATTTTATTAAAAATAACATCTTCAGTAACTATGGGAACAAACCTTGGAGAACAATAACTCTAATAGGCACACGTAAAAGTTTGATTGGAGACCCCAGCCGCTGGACACCAATGGTTATCTTGTAAGCATACTTCAACAGTTGACCACGATAAGTTGGAGGTGCATCACAGGGAAGGGTTTCTCTATACACAACTGTAATGAAACAGCAATTTATCTCCAAGTGAATACAATCAGTTCAACTAAATGAATCATTAATTTTTTATAATTGTACATAAAGAGAATGATGGGCTTATCCTTTTAAAAAGGATCACTTAATTATATACATATTTTTAATATACTTTATGTAGGACTTTAATCTCAGTAGATAGAGAATAAAACCTATACAATGTTTAATAACATAACTTTGCTGTAACAAGTGATATAACAACCTGTACAGCCTACTCCCGTTATTGAATCTGCAAACGTTAGTTAGAGACCTGACATATCGCATGAAAAGGATCACAATAACAGCTGTTGCTTCCCCCATTTTCATGAATATTTATAAAGTAACAAACTGTATTCTACAAAGAATCTATAGTTTTCAGCGATAACCCATCTTTACATTGATATGAATGACACCACTGAGCTATATTCTTTCACATATCAATTACACTACCTTTTCCCAAAAGTTCCTAACAACTTTTAATTAATAAAAATTTAAAAGTAAGTACAGAGTAGACTTCCCAGATTCTTGAATACTGCTTTCTCCATTCTAAACTTACATGACCTGCTTTCTCCAGGAAGAAGCTGAAGATCACAAAACAAGATCTTGGGTTTTGTTGACAAGACAACATGGCCACGTTCTCCGCGACATGGAGCAAAGGATGTGTCTGGGGAATAAGATATGGCACCATATTACATGTACATAATCCTGCTAAATGTAATCCAAAAACTGATGTTCCTGTAAAACAGGGATACAGTCATTTAAGAATATACTTTTCAAATACAGGTTCATCAATGCTAACTCTATACATTACAGAGCTGACCAAAAACTATTATGACTCAACAGAAGAACTTATATTTACCAGCATTTGTGACTGCACGTTCCTCTGCTTGCTTGGGGCTGGTGGCTGGTAAGCGCACCCGAGATTCATTTACAGAGCACTGACAGTGGATCTGTGCACTCCCCCAAGCTAAAACTTCACACACATCACTGCGAAGTATCATGAGAGTTTTAGTCAATACATTTAATCATCAGTCTTAAGACTCTGAAGCTGACAGACCCTCTACAGCAATATAAAACAATATTTAGCTAACTGTATTCAAATGATCCAACTTCTAACATTATTCAGTTTCTCTGGTTATCAAAAGTTACAAAACATACACTGAAAGAATAATGCTTATTACCTTGACTGAGCCCTTAGTGCTGGGTCTAGTGAGGGCACTGTTATGGTGATGCACACCTGTACTGTGTCACCAGCCAGGTGTACTGGCCCTCCTAATACCTGAGCTTGTACCTCTACCATATTCTGAAATTTTTATTTTTCATGGTTAGGAGTTACTGGCATTAAATTAATGTAACATTATTTTGCACAATAAGTGCACACAAAATAGTCACGAAAATAATAAACAAATAATAAACTATATATGTGCATCTATGTTCATGCCTATGCATCAGTATGTTTAAGCATATGCATTTACTGTATTAAAGTTTTTTAAAATTACAATATCAGCTTTTCAAAAAATAGCAAATAATAATGAATGTCTTAATATATTACAACACAGGTCTATCATAAGAAACAG
>NC_051413.1:4190199-4190443 GCF_015228065.2 Penaeus monodon
TAAAATTGTTAGAATATCATCCATTGAAAAATGATGCGCTGAGGGTGAGGAAAAATTCAAGGAATAGGTAAATAGGTCAAATCAGGTAGACCTATCATGGTGTGTGGAAATGGGGGAATGTGGGAGGAGATTTGGCTGGAAGAAATATACCATGCCTTAAAACTACTTAACACCCATTACATTTTATTCGCGAGAAAATGGAGAAGGGAAAACACAAATCAGGCAGCAGAGGCCTAAAAGGGTA
>NC_051413.1:4190472-4190981 GCF_015228065.2 Penaeus monodon
GGGAGGGGAGGGGGGGGTTGATACCAAAGGTGTAGCTATAGGAAAATTGCCAACAGATTAGTGGAAAAAAATACATGTCATTCATGATGAAAAAAGTCTTGGGGAAAATTCTGACAGTTTTTGACAGGCCTGCCCCAATTGTGATAAAGAGAACTGCACCCATTTTTTGTGTTTAGCCACAATCCCCATGAATAGTAGTTAAGGAGTAAAGCTCTCCTTCCCTTTAACATGAATACCCATACAGCATTACAAATTTGAGGTGTGCAAATCTTTTTCACAGAAAAGTTAAGGCCTTTCAGGATTATGTCCGAAAAATAAAAAGATCGTCATTCAACACCTTAATACTGGTTTGTTTACACATGCCATAGCAGGTGTAGGGCAGCAGGCTGACATTTACTTTCGAAATCCTCAGAATCAGTGCTGTGTCTTGCTTACTCCAGCCTCTCTCTATGGCTTTCAATTTATGCTTTCACTGAAGTCTGAATATTCCCTAATATATACTAAAAATA
>NC_051413.1:4191150-4193209 GCF_015228065.2 Penaeus monodon
TGCACTCAGTAACATATACCAATAGATGTACTTGACATAACCTAAAATGTACAGAAGAGTAGTGAATATTTCACTGCCAATTCTATATTGTTCCTTAAATCTCCTGTCATTATTGCTGCTCCCGTTGTTAAAAGGAATAAATTATCCCTTATACTCACCTTTCGTACCAAAAATCACGGTGACAGAAAAACAAAAAAATATACACAAAATTTACCCTAATATGAACTCACCAAATACATATTAAAGATTAAAATAAAACCTTGTCATTATATCAGTTACAACCTCAACAGCCTTACATAACAAACGGCACTAAAACCACACTACCAAACCCATCCAAAAGATAAACAAAGGCCTTATCTTAACAATATACCCTTGTTAACTATCCCTGGGAGAATTACTTAAGATTTTGACGTCCTTCCTCCGTGTCAATTCCTGGAGTGCGAGAAAATTAAGTACTGGGATAAATTAAGTTTTTTATATTACGTCAGAAGATATAATTAATTCTTTTGAGCACCATTTTTTGGTTTTTAGTATTTTATGTAAGATTTTAACTGTAAGTATATTATATGTTTAGTGATTTTATAATAAATTAATTCATACGTGTATTTAGGAAAATGAGAATAAAATGAAAACAAAGGAATACTAACAAAAGACTTTTTACGGGATCCCAAAACTAGAAACTAGCTATAAACGCCATAAATCTGATATCTATAGAAATTAGAATAATAATTTATATTAAAAAAAATAATAGTAAAATAAAAATGCCCTAAACAGTTACCTTTTAAATTCATAATCTTGAGAAATCAAAAAGAGATAAGCACTTCCAAGATGTTCAGGGTACCAAGCAGACCACTTGCAATTCGGTGTGTTAAAATTTGTCACTAATTGACATTTCCTACTAATCTTATGCTTTGTTTCGTTTCCAAAGGCTATTCATGATGGTTAGGTTCTCAAGGAGTGCAGGTAGAGGTGTTGTTATAGATTATGAATAGCAATTTTTGCCAAGTATGCAGTGCCGGAGAAAAGCCTTCAGGGTATAAGTGTTCACTCGGTAATCATGATTGAATAAGGTTTTGTTATATGATCTGTCATAATTTTTACATTTTCCTTTACTAACAGTAGCACAAAGGAGATTCATCATTGCCGACTTTCATCTCAGAGTTGGGTGGTATGATCAGGGTAATTGTTAGTAATCTTATTTGAAAAGGTGAAGGTTTGTCATTATAATTATTCAAAGGTACATGATCAATGAATTAATTCAGTAGTTAAGAATGAACTTCAAGGACACGTATCTCACTAACCAAAGAATGAACTTCAAGGACACGTATCTCACTAACCAGAGTATATAGAATTCTGGTAAATTTTTCATTGGTGAAATTGGTAAGCATATACCTTTTGGGGTAAGGCTAATGACACCACAGAGGTTAAGAATATTTATAACAAAGGAGTAGAAATATGTGATTTGATGATATAATGAATACTTTCTAAAAGTGCTATGTTGCATATATTAACAATATTGGCACCAATGGAAAGTATATGATCTGTATTTAATAACTGTAATGCCTTAAAAATACCAGGGATATTATTAGACAAACTACTAACTACTAACATTGAGAAATTCCACACACACATAGACATGTATGCATGGTGATTTTACCACATTCTCAGAGTAAGTAATGAAAGTGGCATGGCATCAAACCACAGTGTATGTTCAAGGAAGATAAAGTTTGGACTAGGTACTTACATGACAATAAATTGCCAAGGAGATTTCTACAGGGAAATAGTTGAGAATGAATGCGAACTAGGAGAAAGCTCTGCATCTCTCTAATCATCTTATCTATTCCAGAGGATGGCAGGTGCTGAGGTCAGTCGGCCATCGCCTCCAACACTCCTCTGTGCCTCATCGGCCAATTAGCAAATTGCTTATTGCCAACCGAGGAGAAATAGCATGTCGAGTGGTCAGAACAGCACGCAAAATGGGAGTGAGGACAGTGGCTGTGTATTCTGACCCAGATAAGGGGTCGATGCATGTTGATATGGTAAGTATTTTGCTATTTTA
>NC_051413.1:4193368-4193802 GCF_015228065.2 Penaeus monodon
CAGAGCACCCAGAGGCAAGGCAGCCAGGGGAAGACATACAGATGTATCATAAATATTTACCATCTTTAGAATTGAACGTTCCAGCACCATGAAGTAAACTCAATTATATTGACATAAAGAAAGAGACCAATGCATTTCATCCAACATTTCCCCAACAGGCTGATGAGGCTTACCATATTGGTCCCGCTGCTTCACAAGAGTCATACCTGCGAGGGGACAAGATCCTAGACATCGTGAAGCGCAGTGGGGCTCAAGCCATTCACCCAGGCTACGGATTCCTGTCGGAGAATGTGGAGTTTGCCGAGCGCTGTTCCAAGGAAGGGGTCATTTTTGTCGGTCCTCCTGCTCAGGCCATCAGAGATATGGGTATTAAGAGGTGGGTTTTTAGGGAATTTTGATACTGGTATATCTCTTCCTCTTTTCTCATATCCATG
>NC_051413.1:4193934-4194781 GCF_015228065.2 Penaeus monodon
CAGAGTATAGGGATAGGGAATGTAGTGATTCAGATTATGTACATCCAACTACATTAGTCATTACATAAAATGGAGACCCCAGGATTGAGTAAAAAAAAAAATAAAAGTTTAGCAAACAAGATTATGTTCAGCAAATTTCAATGCCCTTCGATCATAAGTATTTGCCTTAGATGAAACATTCAGCTACAAAGAAATATACCATAATTAATAGTGGAAAAGATGTGTTATTTTCTTAGTTTTGTAAGCGTTTGCCTAAACAAAAGTCTTATGGGTAGGTTTGCAAAAGGATCCATTCTTAAGGCAGGCTATGCATTTCCTAAATCAAGAAGGAAAATTAAAAATCATAGTCATTGTAGCCATGCAGGAAGGAGGTACTGAAAATCAGGCACAGTTGAGGCAGGGAAAGATTTTCTTGAATAAAAAAAAAAATAGGTCAAGAGACAGTTGTGTATTGCTGCCATGTTTACATTAATGAAATATTAATCCAGTTTGTTTTTATAAACTATATCAAATCACTACTTCAATCAGATGATCATTGCAAGCATCGATATTATATCTGCTGTAATCTGTGTAACTATTTGCTATATCTTCATTTAATTTTTTTTTCTTTCATGACAGATCTCCTTAATTGTCCTCCTTTTCTCCTTTTTGATACAGTACATCAAAGATTATTATGTCAGAAGCTGGTGTGCCTGTAATAGGGGGTTACCATGGCGAGGATCAGAGTGATGCACGTTTGAGAGAAGAAGCTGACAAGATTGGCTTCCCTGTTATGATTAAGGCTGTCCGAGGAGGAGGAGGAAAGGTGAATTGATAATCTATTTTTCTTCTTTATTTTCTTTGGTTC
>NC_051413.1:4194918-4196901 GCF_015228065.2 Penaeus monodon
TTTTTTTTAAGCTCACTTTGCATACTTAGGGTACATTATTTGTTTATTGCTGCATGTGTTAAATTTTTTTTTATAGATTTATGATTTTTTCTTATATTTTTCTTTGCTTGTGTTTTACTTTCTTTATTTTTAAAAATTTATTGGCATGAAAATCAGATAATATATTCAACAATTAACCATCTTTTCAGGGAATGCGTATTGCAATGAAGCCAGAGGAATTTGAGGAGCAGCTAGAATCAGCAAGACGTGAAGCTATAAAGTCTTTCGGTGATGACGTTATGCTCATTGAGAAGTTTGTAGAGCGTCCTCGTCACGTAGAGGTTCAGGTGAGCTGAGAGAAAGCCTATGAGATTGATATCATTTGCATACAACAATTTGGGAGAAGATTTTTAGGCATTTGTGTGTCCTCTCTGTCTAGATAGGCTTGATCTGGGGGGAAAAAATATTAATAGGAAGATGTTAGTTGTTTTAAAATTATTGGGAAAATGTTTTTTGGAGGGGATGGATATGGGAATAGAGCCATATTGACATATTGGCAAACATATATGATATTAACTTCAGAATTAGCAGAAAAACATTTTGACTCATGGATATAGGTGTTACACTTGCTGTAAGTATTTCCTGTATTCCATTGGATTCATTTTCTATCAATTCTTAAAAGTGGCTTTTGTAATGATTAGATGAAGAATATAGTACACATAATATATAATACATATAAAACACATGTTTGAACTCTGGAATAAAACTCTCCACATAACATGTGAGACACTGTTCATTCACATGAGTCACAAAATGGGGCACAGGAACACATTTTCACAACTATACAAAACTTTGTGCAAGATTATTGCTGTTCCTGTATTATAACTGTAAACAACTTTTTTGTTTTTCTCTCTCCTCCTTTATCTCTTCTTTTTAATATATCTTTGTATCATGTCTCCAGGTATTTGGCGACCACCATGGCAATTATGTGTATCTGTTTGAGAGGGACTGTTCAGTTCAGCGTCGGCACCAAAAGATTATAGAGGAAGCTCCAGCTGTGAGTATTGGTCTGGTTACTACTTGGATTTTGTTAAATTGATAATATCTTCAATGTTGATAGTACAGTAGCATAAAGAAAGATTTAATATATCAGTCAATGATATTGTATTCTCATTTTTGAAAAGAAATATTTATAGCATCCCAAACAATATGTATGAATAACATAAACATCAGAAAAAATTACTTTACTACAGCCTGGGATCAGCTGGGAGGTGCGCAAGTCTCTCGGTGAGGCTGCAGTTCGTGCAGCAAAGGCAGTGGGCTATGTAGGAGCAGGCACTGTTGAGTTTATCTTGGATGCATCACACAAGTTCTACTTCATGGAGATGAACACTCGCCTTCAAGTTGAACATCCCATTTCAGAAATGATCACCAACACAGATTTGGTTGAATGGCAGTTAAGGGTAAGTATTAATCCAGAAAGAATGGCAGAGGTCAGGGGTCACTTGTACAAAAGAAAGGAAAAACAGTTTGAACATTTTTGAATGGCTTTTGCTGTGTTTCACCTAGTGGGAGCCCATACCAGAAAATGACAGTTGACATAGTTTGTCAGTTCTTAGGTCAACAGCATAAAAGATAAAATAGATTACAAGACATGGATCTGTACAAGTAACTGATGTAAAAGAGGAAGAGAGGGAAAAAGTGGATACTAATGTCAGAAATTTGTAGAACTAAGACTGAGGCCTCTTCTTGAGCAGTTAATTTATGCACATGTCTAATTTACATCAGGTTGCTGCAGGAGAGCCACTACCCTTGACCCAGGAGCAGATTCAGTTATCAGGACACAGTTTTGAAGCCAGAATCTATGCCGAGGACCCCAACAGTGGTTTCCTTCCTGGTGCAGGACCGCTTGACCACCTTTCAACACCCCAGGCCAGCAAGGACGTGAGAATTGAGACAGGTAGGCTTTTGAGATCCATCAAGCAAGAGAAACTTGGGGGTATT
>NC_051413.1:4196933-4198052 GCF_015228065.2 Penaeus monodon
CAGAGAGTTTTTTCAAGTTAAGAACACATAAATTTGTATCAGTATATAGACCATTTTCAAAGAAGTGGTTAATCAGTTTTTTATTATCTTCCATTCTCAAGGACATTTGGATAAATATTTCATAGACTTTTTTTTCTCATCACACATAGAAAGGCAAAATAGAAACATTACCACAAAATTTTCTTCTTTTCCTTTGCTGTTTTGTCTGCCAGGTGTTAGGGAGGGTGATGAAGTCTCAGTTCACTATGACCCCATGATTGCAAAGCTGGTAGTTTGGGGTCATGATCGCTCGAGTGCCCTCAACTTGCTCACTACTTGCCTTGCTGATTATAATGTGAGTTGTTATGGTCTTAATATTTGCTGTTGTGATCAAGTAATTTGGAAGTATATAATTTTTGTTTATAAATATTATAAGGTGAATGATAATTTGTGATATTGTTTAGACTGTTCTTGTGGATTTTCATGCCTGTCTTTGCTATATAAGGTAATTTTTTTGGGTGGGAGTCAATACTTTTTTAGATAAAGATTTGTTTCCTCTCTCTCTCTCTGTTTTTTTGCCGAATTTATCTATAAGACATAATAGTTTTTATATTTGATCAGCCATTCAAGTTATGCATAATAACAAGAAAGGGAAGTGTAAACAGACACAGTTGGATTTGACTTGATCATAAGCAGAAAATATTGTTGTAAATAAAAGTAGGATTTAGAAATGGCAATTCCTAGTAAATACATGCATATTTGCTCAAACTGTTCATTCTACAAAGTAATCATTCTTTGATGAAAAATTGGTATTGTCAGTTTCAAAAATTTTGTTTGTCTGTATGGGAAAGAGAGAGAACCAAAATATCCAGTTTTGCACAAGCCCTAGAAATTTGGAGCATGAACATACAGAAGAAAAATACCAGTTATTATATCTTATGAAATAATTTGGGGTTTCTCACATGACAGATCGTAGGTCTAAACACCAATGTAGACTTCCTAATGAGCCTGGCTACACATCCAAGCTTTGTAGCAGGCGATGTCAGCACTGATTTCATCCCAGACCATTACAATGAGCTCTTCCCAGAAAGAGCACCGTCACAGCAACTGTTCTGCCAGGTAAGAATAGTCTACAAATCG
>NC_051413.1:4198146-4198375 GCF_015228065.2 Penaeus monodon
CCCTCTCCCTCTCCCACCCTTTTTGTGTGCGTGCCCATAAAACATTTTAGAATAATTTGTCACTTTCAGGGTGCATTAGCATTGATCCTCGAAGAGGAACAGGAGGGTATCCGTGCTGTAGCAGCAACTCAGGACCCAACCTCACCTTTCCGTCCTGGTGCTGTGCCCAGGATTAATCATACATTGTCTCGCACCTTCAGCATCACCAGTGGAGGAGTTGGTTAGTGTT
>NC_051413.1:4198556-4199312 GCF_015228065.2 Penaeus monodon
AAATATAGCTTTAGGGATTTTAAGAAATTTCATTATATTTGCTGTAATAGCTAAAGGAAAGAACTATAAACTTTAAGCAATATGTCTCTTGTCAGTAAATGGATTTACTACTACTTTTTTTTAACCCACAGAGGAAAATGTTCAGGTTGCATACATGGGATCAGGCAAATACAAGATGACTATCGGTAGCTCAACATTTGAAGTGAGTGGGTCAGTGCTGCAAGACAACAACGTATGCCACTTGAATTGTGTCATAGATGGCATTGTGTCCCGGTCCAGGATTGTCGTACAGGGCAGGGACATGTATGTTTTTACTCCGGTAAGTGTGGGGATACTGTTGCAAGGGAAAGCTGAGGTATTGAAAATCTTGATCATATGGATATTGTGTCATCAAGATATAATCGTGCTGATTGAGTCTGGAATGCATGAGGTAAATTATAAATATGGAGATCTCCATATTTATTTTTAACTATTATTTTCTCTCATTCAGACTGGTGTATGGAAATTGTCAGTTCCAACACCAAAGTTTGAGAAAGAGATGAGTTCTGCAACCGGTGCAACAGGCGGAGCTATTGCCCCCATGCCAGGCGTCATTGAGAAGGTGTTCGTAACCCCAGGACAGAGTGTGGCTGCAGGCGATCCTCTGGTGGTCATGATCGCTATGAAGATGGAGGTAAGAAAGAATAATGCATGGTACCTGTCATATCAAGTCCACTGGAAAAATAACTGATTATATATTTATGATTCCCCCCCCCC
>NC_051413.1:4199349-4199758 GCF_015228065.2 Penaeus monodon
CTCAACAGCAAAGCAAATTTCCTAGGGCCCTTGTGACTTGAAATTTCAATACAAAAGATGTGTTTTCTGCTTACAGTATGTGATCAAGGCAGCAGGCCCTGGTGTAGTAGAGAAAGTCCTGTTCAGCCAGGGTGACAACGTGGCCAAGAACACTCCTCTCATTAAGATGAAGGAAACAGAAGCAGAGTGAATTGTGCATTCACCTCAAACTCCAGCAACACAACACAAATATGGATTTTTTCTTATAAGGGGCATAAAATAGCTTAAGGGTAAAGCATGTTCTGGTATACAATAAAGCTGATCAAAGAGCATCAGGAATGAGAATTTTTTACTGTGTATTTAAATATAATAATAAAATGATAGTTTTTTTTATAAATATGATATGAAAATGCTGTCAACAGGAGTAAAG
>NC_051413.1:4199780-4202675 GCF_015228065.2 Penaeus monodon
ACTAGCATTATTAAATATTGTGTTGTCACATGACCTTTACAATTGTGCGGGAATAAAAAAAACAAAAAAAACATGATGCCTGTGTTATGGTATTAAGCTAGTCTGTGAAACGTTTAGACATCTTATACACATCGAAAAAAAAGTTTATCTAAATGTGAATTCAAGAAAATATAGGTAATGGTCTCATTATGTGCAAAACACTGTTATATGTTTGTTATTATGTCTGATCACCATATTTTGAAACTTACAAATTTTAGGTAGCTGTGTGAACAATTTGACATATTACAAATGTATAATCAGAACAATTGTGTTGGGAATTACTTCATAGGAATTCAGTGATTCTTTAAAATGTTTGTATAGTTTTTATGGTTGACTAAAGTACAATGAAAATAATTATTAGTGATTTCTTGGATTTAGTGTACATTAATGTTGTAGATATTTTCTTAAAATATATAGTATATTTCTAAAAACGTTTTGTGTATATATCCTATGATGATTTGTTATATAATATGGGAAGTTTACTTGTGTAGTAACTAACTGAAAAAGTTTAAAAGTCAAGAGAGCACTAAATGAAACTACAGTTTTAATCTAGGGATTTATTTCCACTCGCTCTAGACTGGTTTACTATACCAGAATTACTTAGACTAAACACTATATAAAATATCACAAATGGATAATGAGCAACACTGCACTGTATTTTCATATAAAGCGAATTGACAAAAAGTATGCAGTAACATACTAAAGTGGTTTCAGTGAAACACTGACTTTAAACAAAAGTAATGAAGTCGCACATAAAATAAAATTATCCTGTGTGACATTCCATGAAGACTTGGACCTTCCTGACAGTTTCGTTCAGGTTCAAAAAAAAAAAATCCCTTTCACTGAAGGGTTTTGGTTGTGTAAGCAGACTGTACCAAATTCTTGGGCTGTGTTTATGGGTTTCCCTGTGAAAGCAGTGTGTTTGTTACGGTTACTGGATTTAACAATGATTCACAGAACTGGAATATAGATCTCTTCATTAACTGATACTATTTAACTATGTTACCCGTCAGGACGAAAAAGGCATTAAGGTCTTTTTATCAATAAAAAGAGCATTGGGTCTGAATACATGTAAGTCAGGAGAAAATATAGAAAACTGAATATATCAGGAGTTACTTGGGTTCCCACTGAAAATACCCAGGTGAAAGTTTCCCCAAATTCCGCGAAGCAGCTTTTTAGCTAATATGCTACTTCGACTATTCCTGTAAACTAAAAATGCTTCCACATCTGAAGGGGAAGTCACTGTTATAGCTACTCATGTTTTAAACACTTGGAATCCAGTGAGATATTAAGACATCATAACATACCAATATTAGCAAAAAAACAAAATGAGTGATGAGCTATAATGTGAATGCTACGTCATAAAATACTCTTCTGTAGGTATGGAACCCCGGTATTGATGCTTATGGCATATGTTCGCAAGAAGGTTCTTGTATTCTTCTATTAATGAAGAGAATGAAACTGATTGAGACGTGACTTTTCGCGGCCTGGCAAATGCGTATGGCCGTGATAATATGCACCAAAGAGGACTACACATATAATCTCTGATGCCAGTAATGATCTCGATGATGGACCTACCGCCAGATACATGGAAGCTTCAAAACCAGTACCTTTAAATTGGCCATAATGGCGCCTAATCCCCCAGGATCTTTTTCCACGCTAATCGCACAAACTGATAAGCAAGTCAGAGAGTACTGGTGTTACATATGGCCGATGCAGGTAACCTGATTAGTGCTACCGGATTAAATTCAATAAATCTGGTAAGGAGTCTTCCTTATAGGCACAGACACCGATTTGCATGTCATGATTGCTGACATACCTACTCCAACCATGGACTTATGCATACAGTTCTCAAAGAAACCGCCTTGCACGGGTAGGGTGAGAGGAGTTTCTCTTAAAATTTTATAGTGCATCTCAGTCTACCTTTACAAAGCAGGCCACATAATGTCTGATGGTTCTGATAGATCCTACCTCTGCTGCTGCGAAATACCATTCAGAGGACAAATCATACTATTCTGCAACAGTTAGGAAATGATCAGGTAACAGGTACAGACTGGGAATTCTTCAGCCAAATGGGACCGATCGCTTAATTGCACTGATCGATTCTTACCCATTCATTACCTCGTGTGGTTGAAGAAATTCTTGAAACATGAGGTGCAAATGCTACATAGTGTACTTATTTTGTATAGCCGTGTATTCAGCATGCATTTGTAAGGATGATGTAGATAATATGGATTGATACCTGGCCCAGCAAGACATTCACGTGGGATATGAATGATATATTAATGACGCATGTATATCTGTAAAAGGCTTGTATAAGGAAATGGTTGATAAACCGTGTTGGTGGTCATTGTGAACAAAAACAAATGGGATTTTTGAGCTCTTTTCAGCGTACAACATTTTTACGGGGATGAAATCTAATGTTCAATCTAATGTACTAAAAGCCGTGCTTGAATTTTAGTAGGTGCCTCCCTCCCACACCCCACCTTTCCCTTTATAAAACCGTACAATTTCACTTTGACAACATGATGATATATATCATATTATAAAACAGTCCTTCCTACCAGTTGTATAAGAGAGAGTACCTGTTTTGTAATGCCCTTGGTTATTTGTACTATATGGCCCTCAGTTACTGCCTCGGCCTCCCTGTATAATATAGTATCTTAATAAACGGCCTGTTACTTAAGAGGTACCCGTTGCTTTATAATGTTTCGTTAATTAATGGACTTTATTTTCTCACGTACATCCTATAGCTTGCTTTGACAGTACTTTTAGTGAAGGACAAAGTACATGTCCTTGAACGCACTGTTACGCCCCACTCATCTTTTTCTATTTCGTGTTTCTGTCTATCGGTGC
>NC_051413.1:4202893-4203067 GCF_015228065.2 Penaeus monodon
TCCTTTATCTCCCCTTCCCCCTTCCCTCCCCCCCTTTCCTATTCCCCTCTCGCCCTCTCGTCCCCTTTCACCCTCCCCCCCCCCCTTCCGCTCTCCACCACAATGACCTAGTCTCGGTGTTCGTGTCCTTACGGTGACCTTATCTCCCTCACACACCCGCTGGTTGCCTGAATT
>NC_051413.1:4207896-4208171 GCF_015228065.2 Penaeus monodon
TCGCAAGAAGCTGATCTCCTCGGGTGTCATCAATGGGTCTCTTTCACGCATTTTCCTGGTAATTTTATCCTCATTATTTTTATAGGTGCTATTTCCCTTCATTAACGTTGGATATCTAGTTCATCGAGTTTGTTTTGATCAGTAATTATAATGATGTTCGTGGTTTCGATTTTTTTTTGAAAGAACAATGGTCGTTGCGTAAGGTGTCATCGGAACATAAAGAAAACGGAATCGGTGAGTAATGCTTTGCAATCACACTCGGCCAATTTGAAAGC
>NC_051413.1:4208232-4208403 GCF_015228065.2 Penaeus monodon
AGGAGGGAGCAAGTTGCACCTGTTGGATTGATACTCCAAGACGTGCTTGATCATCCTCGCATAGACATGGCTTCACAGCAGTGATGCTCGACAGCTGGGGTGCAATTCTATCTTCTCCTGTCGCAATGGAAAGGCATCGTCCGCCCACCCTTCGCCGAGGCAGGGAGCGCT
>NC_051413.1:4209863-4210059 GCF_015228065.2 Penaeus monodon
CATACACAATTTTTTTTCAAGAAGGCATTTTCCCATACACAAAGGAAACTGGATGTATGTAATACAGGTTTGGTGACGCAGAGATAGAGTTAATAATACCCTTGGCAGTTTTCGAGGCTGCTCCGTGCTGTGAGGAAAGACATGAGCCGGACATGACTGCGAAGTGTTTAGATTTGTATATCTATTTTTCATTGAC
>NC_051413.1:4210552-4211452 GCF_015228065.2 Penaeus monodon
CTAACGTTGATGTTATTGTTTACTATGATTCACAAGTTCGGTTTAGTCATGTTTTACACTCTTGTTTCCTCGTAACACTGGCTTGTTCGCAGTTGTTTTTGGCGTTTTTTTTTTTCAATCGAAAAAATGTATTTAAACTTTTGTAAAAAAAAAAAAAAAAGTGGCTGCAAAATGAAAGGATAAAGTTGAGAAATATGGGGTGGTGATGTAAAAATGCAAGTAGCCATATTACAGCTATTTTAGGGAATTAAACCTTGTGAATTTACGCACGGGTATCCTCAAGCTGTCAACCATACTCTCGCCACCTTTGCGGGGACCGGGGTGTCTGTCGGCAATGGGTCGAGGCGGAGGCGGCGATTCTCGAATGGAAGCTCTTACAGCAACCCGTCAGTTGGCTCGTCACTCCCGCGGACAGAGGGCAAAGGGCGAAAGAGGCGAGTCTCGAATGGAAGCTCTTACAGCAACCCGTCAGTTGGCTCGTCACTCCCGCGGACAGAAGGCAGAAGCGACAGTTCAGTAGTAGTAGAAAGTTTACTTGCCAAGGTCACTATGCCAGGGCAG
Organism: Penaeus monodon; assembly: GCF_015228065.2. NCBI lineage: Eukaryota > Metazoa > Arthropoda > Malacostraca > Decapoda > Penaeidae > Penaeus > Penaeus monodon. The sequence continues at coordinate 4,211,114 of NC_051413.1, forward strand.
TAGGTATGGTATGAGAGGTGGGATGCCAGCGGTGATGCGGGGAAGAAGTCGACGGAGGAGGATTTTAGGGGGGATTCAGCAGGGGCATCAGCTGGATGCTCGCCGCCAGGAGATGCGGCGCGATGTCAGAGGGAGGACGCCGTCGGAGGAGTAGGAATGACGTCAGCGGGAGTCGAGACGTTATGGTGCCGCGACGTGGATCACAGGAGGGCGCCGGCAGATTTCGCAGGCTGGGACTCGTCAACCAAGATTCGGAAGGCAAAGGCAGCGACGGGGTGTTCCAGTAGCCAAGAACAACGGCGTGAGAGATTCAGCGTGACTTAGCACTAGGAGAAATGA
>NC_051413.1:4211763-4212047 GCF_015228065.2 Penaeus monodon
CGATAGTAATATGTTCCCATACAGTGACACGAACTGAGTACTTTCTTTCATTTTAACATAAACAAGGCACAATTATGCAGGCCAATTTATATACATCATTAACAAGAGATTTCCTTTCAGAAGCGACAAGATCATTTACCTGCACCTCAGAGATCTATTTCTTCTGTGGTTATTTAGATCTAGTAAACTGTTTATGTTCTTGACAATCAGATAACTAATAGGCTGGAAAAAGAAAGATTTACATGTGGTCAAAACGAGATAGACTGCGAGGAAAGACCAATACG
>NC_051413.1:4212274-4212770 GCF_015228065.2 Penaeus monodon
GCAAACCTCAAAAGACTTTTCAGTTTTACTCAAAATTTAGTTCAGAATTATAGTGAGATTATATTAAATACATAATACGTCGACAGCACTGCATACCGGACTACATTATACATCGTCTGCATGTAATTACTAAATGTTAGAAATAATAGGAAAACTATTTTGCGTAAAGATAGTATACCACTATAAGCTAATAACGTAAATTGCTAAGTAAAAGGAAGATACTGTTTGAAATTTATTGTCACATTCTTTTATTTATAGATGTGTTACATGCCATGCCGACAGCAAATCAGATATATATGGTCAAAGGAAATGGTTTTGTTAAATTGGTACGCCCCACAATATGCGATACAAGATGCAATATAGACTTTAGTGTATGCGTGTGATTTAAATCAGGTTACTTGGTATAATTCACTGGTAATCCAAGCATTTCATACTTGATATTAATCTTAAAACACATGCACACACTTATATATGTATACAAATAGGACACGCCATC
>NC_051413.1:4212898-4212971 GCF_015228065.2 Penaeus monodon
GCATAAATACGACATCCAACTTCCAATATGTTTTTATTTTCTCTTTTTTATCCCCTCACCTGCCTTTGCTTGA
>NC_051413.1:4213002-4213512 GCF_015228065.2 Penaeus monodon
ACTATCTAACAAGGTTTCTGACTGTTGTTGCTGCCTCAAATGTCTAATACAGAAATTTTATATTTCGTTTTTTTTCAGTTATGCCAACGACATTAAATACAAACTATATACGTTAACGTCAAGGTGTATTGCCGCACAATGGGTATACACAGATTTCAAATGAAATCCTGGTTGGGTATACACAACATTCAAATGAAATCTTGGCTGGATATACACAGAATATAAATGAAATCTTGGTTGGGTATACACAGAATATAAATGAAATCTTGGTTGGGTATACACAGAATTCAAATTAAATTTCGGTTAGGTGTACACAGAACTTAAATGAAATCTTGGTTTTACATACGCGGGGCCGGTTAACCTACATTTCTCTTCGATAATTGCGAGGGTCTATAAACACCACTTCCAAACGATCAAGATGGCGAGAGATCGATCTAGTTTCTACTATTCATGTTAAAGAAAGTCTCAGTACCAAGATTATGAGGCTAACTATTCGATGGGTGGATAGAA
>NC_051413.1:4214925-4215043 GCF_015228065.2 Penaeus monodon
TAGCGTATCGCATTACTGGTAATTGGTTACTCATTACCATATCTAATTAAGTTGCCGTGAAAGTCATGCGGTCGCTTTTATTAACATCAATAACCTAAAGAAATTAAGGAATTTATTT
>NC_051413.1:4215485-4217214 GCF_015228065.2 Penaeus monodon
ACTTCCCGGTGGCTTACTGGTGGGGTTGCTGAGCGCGTGACGAGTCAGCGCCGTCGGCAGGAAATCGAGAGTAACGGGCGTCGAGAAAGTCTCCCGAGTACGAGTAACGCGAGGATGCTGAGAGCGGGAAATCGAAACCATCCCAGTGGCAACACGCTTACGCCATCTCTACCGATATGTCGCTCAAAAAAGCTGTTTCGGAACGATCCTGGATAAATAGTCGTTTTCTCCATTCATATAAAATTCGTCCGCTGACATTCGCGTAACCGCCAGACAGAAATCTCCATCCCGGAATGTTGTGGAGAGCAAGTCTACGCGATCCTGGAGGAGGGTACCTCACATTGATACCCCGGCAGCATCAAGTTGTACTATCGATCACCATGCCATCTGAGTTGCCATAAACCCACCTGTTTTCGCTCACTCAAAGGAAGCGTTCTTCGTTGATAAACCTCTCGACCCTCCCAAGCACGGCAAAGGGCGCGAATAATGGCAAATAAACGTAGAAATGACAGGGAGGTGGTCCTACGTCTGGCAGGGCGGCGCGCAGGAGGGGTCGCAAGCGGTCTCAGTTGCGGTGGTCAGCCATGCCCGCGTTAGTGTTGTCATGCCAGGCTAATTGTGAGGATCATGGCCCGCTCTCGCCTCCTCAGGACTCCGCCAGGATATGTGCTGGAAGCCGCGATATTCCTGTGCTGTGTGTGTAGCTCGCTCGGACAATACCCCCATTACCCGTTCATCGAGGGGCAGCAGGGGAGGCTTGACGTGATCGACGAGCCCTTAGTGCAGCCAATAGACCCCCAAACAGGCAGAACTTCGCGGTGTTATGACGAGACAGGCAAAGCACAGGTGGGTGGTGGTTCAGGCACTTGTTCTAAAGGCTCGTTAAGGTCAGCCAAAGACCAGTAATTGAGTGGTTAATGAGCGTACACAGTGGGTGAAGAGGGGCAGGTGGGCGAGAGAAGGGCCAGCTTCCGTGACGACCTCCTCCTCGGGTCGTGACTCACGAACTGAAGGGTGGGGTTGGGGGGCGGGGGGCGAGGAGTGCCTGCGAGCCGCGAGTGCAATATTTTTTTCCGATTTTTAGTGAGCGATAATCATACACGAGGATGATCATTTTCGAATAAATGTGAAGAGATGACGGAAGGATAATCGCTTATTAATCTCACTTGCGGTTTCAATCAGTTTTAGACGAAGTAAAAGAACCGCGTGGACTGAACTGCATTTCTGATATTTTGAAAAAAAAATTAACAAAATAACCAGGAAAAAAAATAATTGATAAATTCTAAACGAGAGGAAAATACCAAGGAAAGAAAGTCTTGATTTACTGACGCACTGTACTACACGTAATTAGTTGCTCATTATCATAATATATTCCGTTCCCTTGAAAGCTATATGGTCTGTTAACTTTGCATCATTAGATAAACACATTAAATGAAAGAAATTAATGTTTTTTAATAACACGAAACAGATGTCGACAGGGATACGGATGTTGTTAAAGGTCGTTGTTGTTTTCGATAATTATGAAAAAAAATATAGAGATTTTTTCATATTCTTGTGGCGTCATCAGCTGTTTGTTCTGTTGTGGTATTGCATTATTGTATCTCTTCTTTCTTATTTTTATTCTGCTTTTCTCTTTCATTTTTTGCTGCTTTTGCAACGTCATTACTCTCGCAAATAAGTGTATATTTGTTGTTTCGTTTTGTTAGGACTGTAGGCCTACATTTTATTG
>NC_051413.1:4217296-4217416 GCF_015228065.2 Penaeus monodon
GTAATTTGCTCGGTTTTTGTCTCGTCTGTATGATAACGTATTAAAAAATCATATGAGAATTCGCGATGCCAGAGGTATGAGTGTATGAGTGTGAGAATTAGCAACTATGAGGGAGATTAC
>NC_051413.1:4217620-4218030 GCF_015228065.2 Penaeus monodon
GATGACATCCTGCCTATGAATGAAAAAAAGCATGGAAAGCATGTAAGACCAAACGAGATTTTAAATATGAAAGTTTCATTTCTTTTTCAAGTGTGAGCTCTTTGAAAATATTTAAGAATGTTTAGGATACAGAAAATGATTTTTTAATACAAGTATGAAGAACATAGAACTATATAGGGACATTATGAGTATGATCACACAATGGAGAAATTAATATCCAAAAGAGTGTGTTATTGAGTATGCAAGAGTGTGTTAGAGGAATTATTGAAGATGCGAGTGTGAGAAAGTGAAACTGAATCTGGATGTGTGGATAAAAATGCGTAACTCAGTATGACAGGGTGACACTGGCCCGGCATCTCCTGCTGTTGGCGATGCTGTCTCTGATGCCTGGTTCGCTAGGCCTCTCTACC
>NC_051413.1:4218252-4218340 GCF_015228065.2 Penaeus monodon
TCATTCCTCCTCCATTCCTCCCCCATTCCACCCCTTTTTCTCCCCCTCTCCTCCACCTCCCCTCTCCTGCTATCCTCATGCGCGCGCG
>NC_051413.1:4218638-4218884 GCF_015228065.2 Penaeus monodon
GCGAAGAGCGAAATAACTAATATTTATTTATTCAATAGAATGTTACTACCATTTCTTTTAAAATGAATGATTTTTTTCCCGCCAAAGACTCCGTGGCGGTCTCTTTTTTGCGTCAATAAAGGCCATAATCACGGGCGATTTTATCCAAACTTCGCCCTAATGACCGGTAATTAGAGGGCATTCGTGAGGTAATCCGCTCGGTCTGTTCTTAATTGCTCTGTCGACAATGGTTGGGAGATCTTTGCT
>NC_051413.1:4219564-4219685 GCF_015228065.2 Penaeus monodon
GATTTACATTTTTTCTTTTTTTCATTTAGTTGTATATATTTTAATCTTAAGGTAAGTAAGTTTATTCTCCGAGGCTGGAAACAGGTCCATTTTCTCCGTAGAGTTTTTTTAACGTAGCTGT
>NC_051413.1:4219878-4220572 GCF_015228065.2 Penaeus monodon
TAACAACAGAAGAAAAATTACAGTGAATTCACAAACAACACACTGTCATGACTACGCATATATTTGCAAAGTCAGCATTTCACGAAAACCAGACGTTTTTGGATTCATCCGGATTCACACGGATCATGATCCACGAACGCTGAAGCGAATCCACCTGCGTGCCTAAAATTATTTACCTCAGAACCGGTTGTAGAATGTTAACGAATAAAATCAGTCAAAATCCTCATAAGGCATAGAATTACGATACTGGCATTTGCATGTTGAATTTTTGATAAGCAAGCGGCGAAAAGAATGACGTATTGGTGGAATATATTGCAATTTCGATGTATAAGCAAAAGGAACCGATATCAGACGCAGTGCATATATAATATCTAATTCGCTGCCATGTGGGTATCTGGAAGCTTAAGGTTGCCATGTAGGATAATAACAGATCTATTATTTTTTTTCTTTATTTTTTGAATGTTTATTTCGAATATAGGTTTTACGACCTCATAGGTATACTTCTCTCTTTTTTTTTATTAAATTATCCTTCATATACAACAAGTCACATTTCAAAACCGGACACACCATTAATTCCTCTAAATTTACATACCCATTATTTATGCATTTCCAAACGTAAACAAATTTAAAATGAAAAAGCCAGGGAGCGGCGTCGTGGATGAAATCTTTAAACCGCGGCGGCCGTTCGCGTAGG
>NC_051413.1:4221145-4221215 GCF_015228065.2 Penaeus monodon
TGGACTTGTGCGGGTAAATAAAGTGTTCGTCAGTCTGTAACAAAGGATTTTTTTTCTTGAGGGAGGATAG
>NC_051413.1:4221445-4221625 GCF_015228065.2 Penaeus monodon
ACGAACAAGAAAAACAACGAGGATAAGATGAAAATAAAGAAAAGAGGAAAAGCGCCCAAAGTTATTACATACATACGTTAAATAAACAAAGCGCAGGGTAGGTGTCTTGTGCACAGTTTGTATCACTTCGGTTCCACTTGGCTAGAGATACGAAGATAGCGGTTAGCGAAGGAGAAAAAA
>NC_051413.1:4222034-4222118 GCF_015228065.2 Penaeus monodon
ACCGCAGGCTTTAGGGTAGAAATGGAAAGAAAGGACGTGTGTGAAGATAAGATAATGGAGAAGGGAAGAGCAGAGGGAACACGA
>NC_051413.1:4222418-4222802 GCF_015228065.2 Penaeus monodon
TGAGGGTCGGGCAAGGTACCCCAATTATCCATGTGGGTTTAAATCCTTCATTCTTAAGGGAGAGGTACAGTGGCCACCCTCAGAGGACCCAGATGATTTTTGCGATAAATTCGATGATAATAAAAATAATATAGCGGGCAATACAGCGGAATAGATCGAATGATGATTTAATAATATAGAGAGAAAAAACGTGGTGTCATATTGGATGTATGTTCGTATTCTATAAAGTGTTATAGAAAAGGGGAGATTATCGTATGATGATAGGATTCTAGGATGCTTCTATAGGGTAAGGTTGAAGATAGCGAAAGTCATATTGTTATTTTAGTTCAAAGGCATTTGTTATCGTCTTTATCACCATTGTCACGGTCACCGCCGCCGTCGTCG
>NC_051413.1:4222921-4223002 GCF_015228065.2 Penaeus monodon
TATTAGTACTGTTATTTCTCCGACTTTCTTTGTGATTTTTTTTTTTTTTTAGCTTAAAGAGAACATTTTAGCCACACACTA
>NC_051413.1:4223112-4223540 GCF_015228065.2 Penaeus monodon
GTATTAACGATGGAAGCTTTGTGAATGCCAGTTTTGAATGTACATTAGTGGTTTACGTTAGACCAGATTTTTTTTTTCTAGGGGGGGTGGGGGATTAATTCGATATATTTCGCACAATTATTGATAATTCTAGCGTAGAATTCTATGAGTAATATCTTGCCGGTCTGCCATCTTGAAAAGAACATTCGGATAACGAACTATCGTACTTAAAATTACAGTCATTATGAGACAAGGAAACAATTATGGCTTTTCTGGCAGTTCAGAGAAAACGAAATTTTTAAAATCTGTTGTCAGTTACCAAATGTAGGTTTTGTAATAAAGGAGGAAAGAAAACGGGAAAACAAAGGGATATTTCACAACTGGCAACTCACCTAAACCTCGGAATACTCCGATTCGCTAAATTCCTTTGGAGAACAGTGTTGTAAGGC
>NC_051413.1:4223567-4223914 GCF_015228065.2 Penaeus monodon
TACTGTCTATAATACCAGGCATATCTTAATAGGAATAATAAGTGTTAGCTGATTTGAATAAAGAAAAAAAGGGGGTAGGTCGAAATTCTCTAGATTCCGCACGAGTTTCCAGTTTTAATTTTCCCCCCAAGATAATAAATACCATAGTTTCCAGAAAAAAAGGGGGGGTAGGGGGCATGTTTACATAATGACCCGACTTTAGATGAGTGAATGGTAGAAAAATTAAAAAAGATAGAGATATAATCTGATGTTTACAAAAGTGTGTCTGGAGTAATGGTTGTGTTCTTGAGGGAGTGTCCTATTTCGCGAAATTCTTTTCCTCTGTCTCTGATGAAGGTAAATAAACA
>NC_051413.1:4224008-4224078 GCF_015228065.2 Penaeus monodon
CTGAGGTTGGGGTAGGAGGGCTGACATGGACACTTTCGTGGGATTCTGGTTGCGCAGTGTGCTTTTGTTT
>NC_051413.1:4224694-4224805 GCF_015228065.2 Penaeus monodon
CTGAGAAAGCGCTTGAATTTTGCTTTTCTGACTCCCTGCTCAGCTCGAGCCAAGCAGCCTCCGAGTGAACTCTTGACCCCAGACAGACAGCTGCACTTGCTAGTCACTCCC
>NC_051413.1:4225941-4226320 GCF_015228065.2 Penaeus monodon
TTCACCACCAATTACCATCAGAACCGGATGTATGGCATCGCAGTGGTTCGTATATCCTCACAGTAGGATGTTGACGCCGCGTGCCACAAGGACCGATGTGCTTTTAGAATGCCATATTTTATCGTTAATAACTGTTACATTTGTGTTTATATTTTGATAACGCTGGTTCGAAGGTCAGTGATTATTACTTCGATTGAAACTTAGGATCTCACAGTTACTTCTCTCGTAGTGTGATGGAAAGTTATAATTGTTAATTGATGTTTCGAAAGTTAATAACACAATAAGTGCATTTAAAATCATTCTTGTTGGGAATTTAGTTATGAATAGTTCGAGGGAATGTGTTTTTTTATTATATGCATTTATTAATAAATGCATTAAG
>NC_051413.1:4226554-4226735 GCF_015228065.2 Penaeus monodon
AAGGTCGTTTCTGGGTGTTATGGCAAGTCGTCTTGGTGTCGTGTGTCGTGCACTTGCTTAGTGTGTGTTAGCTCTGTGTTAAGTCGTTGGGTGGGATTCTTTGGCTTGTGTTAGAGCGTGTTGTGGGAATGTCAACGGGCTGGAGTCACCACAGATGTATCCTGAATTCTTAATGGACTTG
>NC_051413.1:4227124-4227633 GCF_015228065.2 Penaeus monodon
CATTTTCCAGATTTTTCTTGCCGAACAGCTTTATATATCAATCCTTATTTGTTTTTCGCTTTATAACCTCTTTTTAACGCTTTGAAGTAAACCCGTATAAAAAAAAAATCGGAAAAATATCCTTTTATAGCTTAAAGGTGTCTAAATTGGTCTAAAAAATACCGCACATCTAATATGTGAAAGAGGAATCACACCCCATGTTATCGTTTTGGGAAGAATCTCAACATGACATAGAAAATGAGCATAACCCACACGACGGCAAATATGGTTGCACATTTTCCTGCAAGACACCGTCATCCCTGCAAACACTGCAGCGATAAAACAGCAGTGAGATAGAGTTTGCGCTGAAATTACGCGGATTGAATATGCATGACTCATTCTCCGATTCAAACAGTTGCAAGTTTCCTTTCAAGACTTGCCGTTATTACTGCCAACGTTGCAATTGCCAAACAACATTAGGGTGATAATTCATGTTGAAATGAGCGTGCAAGTGTGACTTTTTTTGGCGA